>NC_057804.1:533261240-533561240 GCF_018294505.1 Triticum aestivum | reverse complement strand
AATGATAGTACCACCTACTTGTGGCACTGCCATTTGAGTCATATTGGTATAAAACACATGAAGAAGCTCCATGTTGATGGATCTTTGGACTCACTCGTTCTTGAAAAGTTTGAGACATGCGAACCATGTCTATTGGTTTGTACGCATGAGGAAACTCCATGCAGATGGATCGTTTGGACTCACTTGATTTTGAATCACTTGAGACATGCAAATCATACCACATGGGCAAGATGACTAAAAATCCTCGGTTTCAGTAAGATGGAACAAGAGAGCAACTTGTTAGAAGTAATACATTTTGATGTGGGTTGTCCAATGAGTGCCAAGGTACGCAGTGGATATCGTTATGTTCTTACTTCACAAATGATTTGAGTAGATGCTGAGTATATTTACTAGATGAAACACAAGTCTGAATTATTGAAAGGTTCAAGTAATTTCAGAGTGAAGTTGAAGATCGTCGTGACAAGAGGATGAAATGTCTATGATATGATCATAGAGATGAATATCTGGGTTACGAGTTTGGCACACAATTAAGACATTGTGGAAATTGTTTCACAACTAATAGCGCCTGGAACACCATAGTGTGATGGTGTGTCCGAACATCATAGATGCACCCTATTGGATATGGGGCATACCATGATGTCTCTTATCGAATTACCCAATCCTAAGCATAGCACAAGATAGTGTGATTCGTTTACTAAAGCTTTTCTAATGTCAAGTATCATTTCCTTAGACCATAAGATTGTGCAACTCCCAGATACCGTAGGAATGCTTTAGGTGTACCAAACGTCACAACGTAACTGGGTGGCTATAAAGGTGCACTACAGGTATCTCCGAAAGTATCTGTTGGGTTGGCACGAATCGAGACTAGGATTTGTCACTCCGTATGATGGAGAGGTATCTCTGGGCCCACTCGGTAATCCATCATCATAATGAGCTCAGTGTGACTAAGTAGTTAGTCACGGGATCATGCATTACGGAATGAGTAAAGTGACTTGCCGGTAACGAGATTGAACGAGGTATTGGGATACCGATGATCGAATCTCGGGCAAGTAACATACCGATTGACAAAGGGAATTGCATACGGGATTGCTTGAATCCTTGACATCGTGGTTCATCCGATGAGATCATCGTGGAACATGTGGGAGCCAACATGGGTATCCAGATCCCACTGTTGGTTATTGACCGGAGAACATCTCGGTCATGTCTGCATGGTTCCCGAACCCGTAGGGTCTACACACTTAAGGTTCGGTGACGCTAGAGTTGTTATGGGAAATAGTATGTGGTTACCAAAGGTTGTTCGGAGTCCCGGATGAGATCCCGGACATGACGAGGAGCTCCGGAATGGTCCGGAGGTGAAGATCAGTATATTGGATGAAGGGTATTGAAGTCCGGAATTGTTCCGGGCGTACCAGGTGATGACCAGCGTGTCCGAAAGGGGTTTCGGAGGCCCCGGCAAGCGTTGGGGGGCCTTATGGTCCAAGGGGAGAGGGCACATCAGCCCACTAAGGGGCTGAGCGCCCCTCCCACCCCATCTCACATAACCAGGAGAGGTGGGGGCGCCACCCCTAGGGCAGCCGCCCCTCCCGGCTTGGGGGGCAAGTTTCCTAGGGGGTGGGGGCGCCCAAACCCATCTAGGGTTTCCCCTGTGGCCACCACCCCTCCCCTAGGGAACCCTAGGGCGCCTCCCCCTCCCCCCTTCCCCCGATATATAGTGAGGGAGAGAGAGGGCAGCCGCATTCTTCCCCTGGTGCAGCCCTCTCCCTCCTCCAACACCTCCTCCTCCTCCGTAGTGCTTGGCGAAGCCCTGCCGGAGAACCACGAGCTCCAACACCACCATGTCGTCGTTCTGTCGGAGTTCTCCCTCAACTTATCCTCTCCCCTTGTTGGATCAAGAAGGAGGAGATGTCTCTGGGCTGTACGTGTGTTGAACGCGGAGGCAGCATTGTTCGGTGCTTAGATCGGATTCAGCTGTGATCTGAACTGCTTCATGAACGACTCCACCGACCGTGTTCTTGTAACGCTTCCGCTTAGCGATCTTCAAGGGTATGAAGATGCACTCCCTCTCTCTCTCGTTGCTAGTCTCTCCATAGATTGATCTTGGTGATGCGTAGAAAATTTTGAATTTCTGCTACGTTCCCCAACAGTGGCATCATGAGCTAGGTCTATGAGTAGTTTCTATGCACGAGTAGAACACAAGTTGTTGTGGGCGTTGATTTTGTTCAATATGCTTACCGTTACTAGTCCTATCTTGTTTCGGCGGTATTGTGGGATGAAGCGGCCCGGACCGACCTTACACGTACACTTACGTGAGACAGGTTCCACCGACTGACATGCACTTGTTGCATAAGGTGGCTAGCGGGTGTCTGTCTCTCCCACTTTAGTCGGATCGGATTCGATGAAAAGGGTCCTTATGAAGGGTAAATAGCAATTGGCATATCACGTTGTGGTTTTGGCGTAGGTAAGAAGCGTTCTTGCTAGAAACCTATAGCAGCCACGTAAAAAACTTGCAACAACAATTAGAGGACGTCTAACTTGTTTTTGCAGCATATTCGTGTGATGTGATATGCCCAAGAAGGATGTGATGAATGAAATATATGTGATGTATGAGATTGATCATATTCTTGTAATAGGAATCACGACTTGCATGTCGATGAGCATTAATTGTTGATGGTTGGTGAAACCACTAGTTTCAAGAAGGGCAAGGGCAAGAAGGGATACTTCATGAAATGGCAAATCAGTTGCTGCTCTAGTGAAGAAACCCAAGGTCGAACCCAAACCCGAGACTAAGTGCTTCTGTAATGAGGGGAACAGTCACTGAAGCAGAACTACCCTAGATACTTGGTAGATGAGAAGGCTGGCAAGGTCGACAGGAGTATATTGGATATACATTATATTGATGTGTACTTTACTAGTACTCCTAGTAGCACCATGGTAATAGATACCGGTTCAGTTGCTAAGTGTTAGTAACTCGAAATAAAAGGCTACGGAATAAACGGAGACTAGCTAAAGGCGAGGTGATGATATGTGTTGGAAGTATTTCCAAGGTTGATGTGATCAAACATCGCATGCTCCCTCTGCCATCGGGATCGGTGTTAAACCTAAATAATTGTTATTTGGTGTTTGCGTTGAGCATAGACATGATTGGATTATGTCTATCGCAATACGGTTATTCATTTAAGGAGAATAATGGTTACTCTGTTTATTTGAATAATACCTTCAATGATCTTGCACCTAAAATGAATGGTTTATTGAATCTCGATCGTAGTGATACACATGTTCATGCCAAAAGATATAAGATAGTAATGATAGTACCACCTACTTGTGGCACTGCCATTTGAGTCATATTGGTATAAAACACATGAAGAAGCTCCATGTTGATGGATCTTTGGACTCACTCGTTCTTGAAAAGTTTGAGACATGCGAACCATGTCTATTGGTATGTACGCATGAGGAAACTCCATGCAGATGGATCGTTTGGACTCACTTGATTTTGAATCACTTGAGACATGCAAATCATACCACATGGGAAAGATGACTGAAAAGCCTCGGTTTCAGTAAGATGGAACAAGAGAGCACCTTGTTGGAAGTAATACATTTTGATGTGTGATGTCCAATGAGAGCCAAGGCACGCAGTGGATATCGTTATGTTCTTACTTCACAAATGATTTGAGTAGATGCTGAGTATATTTACTTGATGAAACACAAGTCTGAATTATTGAAAGGTTCAAGTAATTTCAGAGTGAAGTTGAAGATCATCGTGACAAGAGGATGAAATGTCTATGATATGATCATAGAGATGAATATCCGGGTTACGAGTTTGGCACACAATTAAGACATTGTGGAAATTGTTTCACAACTAATAGCGCCTGGAACACCATAGTGTAATGGTGTGTCCGAACATCATAGATGCACCCTATTGGATATGGGGCATACCATGATGTCTCTTATCGAATTACCACTATCGTTCATGGGTTAGGCATTAGAGACAACCGCATTCATTTTAAATAGGGCACCACGTAATTCCATTGAGATGACACCGTATGAACTATGGTTTAGAGAAACCTAAGCTGTCGTTTCTTGAAAGTTTGGGGCTATGAAGCTTATGTGAAAAAGTTTCATCCTGATAAGCTCGGACCCAAAGAGGATAAATACATCTTCATGGGACACCCAAAAACAGTTGGGTATACCTCCTATCTTAGATCCGGAAGCAAAATAGATTGTTTCTAGAAACGGGTCCTTTCTCGAGAAAAAGTTTCTCTCGAAAGAATTGAGTGGGAGGAAGGTGGAGACTTGATGAGGTTAATGAACCATCACTTCAACCAGTGTGTAGCAGGGCACAGGAAGTTGTTCCTGTGGCACCTACACCAATTGAAGTGGAAGCTGATGATAGTGATCATGAAGCTTCAGATCAAGTCACTACCGAACCTCGTAGGATGACAAGAACACATACTGCTTCAGAGTGGTACGGTAATCTTGTCTTAGAGGTCATGTTGCTAGACAACAATGAACCTACGAGCTATGGAGAAGCAATGGTGGGCCCGGATTCTAACAAATGGCTAGAGGCCATAAAATCCGAGAGAGGATCCATGTATGAAAACAAAGTGTGGACTTTGGAAGAACTACTTGATGGTCGCAAGGCTATTGGGTACAGATGGATTTTAAAAGGGAAGACGAACAATGATGGTAAGTGTCACCATTAAGAAAGCTCGACTTGTCGCTAAGATGTTTTCTGACAAGTTCAAGGAGTTGACTACAATGAGACTTTCTCACTCGTAGCGATGCTAAGAGTCTGTTGGAATTATATTAGCAATTACTGCATGATTTATGAAATCTTGCAGATAGGATGTCAAAACAGTGTTTCCTCGACGATATTCTTGAGGAAAGGTTGTATGTGATACAACCAGAAGGTTTTGTCAATCCTGAAAGATGCTAACAAGTATGCAAAGCTCCACCAATCCTTCTAAGGACTGGAGTAAGCATCTCGGAGTTGGAATATACGCTTTGATGAGATGATCAAAGATTTTGGGTTTATACAAAGTTTATGGAAACTTGTATTTCCAAAGAAGTGAGTGGGAGCACCATAGAATTTCTGATGAGTATATGTTATTGACATATTGTTGATCAGAAATGATGTAGAATTTCTGGACAGCATATAGGGTTATTTGAAAAGTGTTTTTCAATGGAAAACCTGGATTAAGCTACTTGAACATTGAGCATCAAGATCTATAAAGATAGATCAAAAACGCTTAATAGTACTTTCAAATAAATACATATCGTGACAAAATTTTGAAGGAGTTCAAAATAGATCAGCAAAGAAGGAGTTCTTGGCTGTGTTATAAGGTATGAGTATTGAGAAAGACTCAAGACCTGACCACGGCAGAAAAGAGAGAAAGGACGAAGGTCGTCCCCTATGCTTTAGACGTAGGCTCTACAGTATGCTATCCTGTGTACCGCACCTGAAGTGTGCATTGCCATGAGTCAGTCAAGGGGTACAAGTGTGATCCAGGAATGGATCACAGGACAGCGGTCAAGGTTATCCTTAGTAACTAGTGGACTAAGGAATTTTCTCGATTATGGAGGTGGTAAAAGAGTTCGTCGTAAAGAGTTACGCTGATGCAAACTTTGACACTAATCTGGATTATTTTGAGTAGTAAACCGGATTCGTACAGTTGAACAGTTATTTGGAATAGCTCCAAATAGAGCGTGGTAGCTGCATCTAGGAGATGACATAGAGATTTGCAAAGCACACACGGATCTGAAAGGTTCAGATCCGTTGACTAATAACCTCTCTCACAAGCGAGATATGATCAAACCCCATGGGTGTTGATTCATTACAATCACATAGTGATGTGAACTAGATTATTGACTCTAGTGCAAGTGGGAGTATGTTGGAAATATGCCCTAGAGGCAATAATAAAATGGTTATTATTGTATTTCCTTGTTCATGATAATTTTCTATTATTCATGCTATAATTGTATTGACCGAAAACCGCAATACATGTGTGAATACATAGACCACAACATGTCCCTAGTGAGCCTCTAGTTGACTAGCTCGTTGATCAACAGATGGTCATGGTTTCGTGACCATGGACATTGGATGTCATTGATAACGGGATCACATCATTAGGAGAATGATGAGATGGACAAGACCCAATCCTAAGCATAGCACAAGATCGTGTAGTTCGTTTGCTAAAGCTTTTCTAATGTCAAGTATCATTTCCTTAGACCATAAGATTGTGCAACTCCCGGGTACCGTAGGAATGCGTTGGGTGTACCAAATGTCACAACGTATCTGGGTGGCTATAAAGGTGCACTACAGGTATCTCCGAAAGTGTCTGTTGGGTTGGCACGAATCAAGACTGGGATTTTTTCACTCCGTATGATGGAGAGGTATCTCTGGGCCCACTCGGTAATGCATCATCATAATGAGCTCAATGTGACTAAGTAGTTAGTCACAGGATCATGCATTACGGAACGAGTAAAGTGACTTGCCGGTAACGAGATTGAACGAGGTATTGGGATACCGACGATCGAATCTCGGGCAAGTAACATACCGATTGACAAAGGGAATTGCATACGGGATTGCTTGAATCCTTGACATCGTGGTTCATCCGATGAGATCATCGTGGAACATGTGGGAGCCAACATGGGTATCCAGATCCCACAGTTGGTTATTGACCGGAGAACATTTCGGTCATGTCTGCATGGTTCCCGAACCCGTAGGGTCTACACACTTAAGGTTCGGTGACGCTAGAGTTGTTATGGGAAATAGTATGTGGTTACCGAAATGTTGTTCAGAGTCCCGGATGAGATCCCGGACATGACAAGGAGCTCCGGAATGGTCCGGAGGTGAAGATCGGTATATTGGACGAAGGGTATTGAAGTCCGGAATTGTTCCGGGGGTACCAGGTGATGACTAGCGTGTCCGAAAGGGGTTTCGGTCCCGGCAACGTTGGGGGGCCTTATGGGCCAAGGGGAGAGGGCACATCATCCCACTAAGGGGCTGAGCGCCCCTCCCACCCCATCTCACGTAACCAGGAGAGGTGGGAGCGCCACCCCTAGGGCAGCCGCCCCTCCCGGCTTGGGGGGCAAGTTTCCTAGGGGGTGGGGGCGCCCAAACCCATCTAGGGTTTCCCCTGTGGCCGCCGCCCCTCCCCTAGGGAACCCTAGGGTGCCTCCCCCTCCTCCCTTCCCCCTATATATAGTGAGGGAGAGAGAGGGCAGCCGCACTCTTCCCCTGGCGCAAATCTCTCCCTCCTCCAACACCTCCTGCTCCTCCGTAGTGCTTGGCAAAGCCCTACCGGAGAACCACGTGCTCCATCACCACCATGCTGTCGTGCTGTCGGAGTTCTCCCTCAACTTCTCCTCTCCCCTTGCTGGATCAAGAAGGAGGGGACGTCCCCGTGCTATACGTGTATTGAATGTGGAGGCACCGTTGTTCGGTGCTTAGATAGGATTCGGTCGCGATCTGAATCGCTTCGTGAACGACTCCACCGACCGCATTCTTGTAACGCTTCCGCTTAGCGATCTTCGAGGGTATGAAGATGCACTCCCTCTCTCTCTCGTTGCTAGTCTCTCCATAGATTGATCTTGGTGATGCATAGAAAATTTTGAATTTCTGCTATGTTCCCCAACACTACGGTACAACATCAAGGTCGATTCCTGTTATTTGATCAACCATTCGCCGTGTCAAAAATGTAGACGGGGATGCAAGGAGCACAAGGCCTGCACATCCAAGCAAGTGGTAACATGGACTTGTACATCGAGCATCCCAAGCGCAAGCAGAGCTGCAGTGAGCCTGTAGAACGAGCTAGCGTAAGTCCCTGCATTTCATTTAATTCATACTGGCATTCGTGTATGATTAGTGTGTAGTAGCGGTTCCATGAATTCAAGTTACCAGGGGCGAACATTTAACTTAAAAAATACGAAGGCACTTGCACTTCGAAAATCAACATAACTTGAGAAATGTGAAGCTACATGCACTTTGAAAACCAGCTAATGATCCAAAGTAGTTCAGATTATAAACACTAAATGATGCAAGCACCCAAAAACACAAAATGCAACATGGTGTACAAGGACTACAAACATGGTATGTACCTGCTTGAATTATTCGTCTCTGGCTGAAAATATCGACGTGTAATTGCACCTATAACTAGTGCGCAAACTACATATCAATATATCTATCCTGCACAAGTATGCCAATAGTTTCAAACAACAAATTATAAAAGTATTTATGCTATGTTTTCATGATACTGGGACTTTCTGGTAGATGGCCTCGACGCTTCCTCAAGCTATGAAAATGCACTATAATTTGCTTGTCATCAATGCCTGCAAATCTCTGTCTTTCTCAACATCGCAGATCATCATTAGACACTAAATCCTTCAATGAGTTTGCAAAATGCTTGCATTAGATCCCTAATTAGACACTATATGTTCATCACCAAGAGAATGTAAAATGTTTGCATCAAATCCTTCATTAGCAGTCTGTTCATTAGACACTTTAGGCTCAAGAACAACATGAGCTTGTATGTTTGCATCGGAAACTTGATTAGATACATCAGATTCAGTCAGTTCAGTATTGATTGGGGGAGTTATAAAATAAGTAGAAATTGGTTTCATTTTCTCATAGATTTCCTACATACAAGCAGTTTTACAACACCGTCAGGTTTAACTATTGGCCAGAAAGTGAAGAGTTGAATTAGATATAATTAGGAATGTGATGTACCTGCTTGTTGCGCATGCTACTCTTGCAAGATGCGACTGTCCGTTTGCGCGAGCTCGATGCCATGCCCGTGCTGCCGCTGCTGCCTCCCATGCAGGCTACACCCAGGGTTGGATCTTCATCTTCTTGTCCTTCCGTTTGCTTGAAGCCCGGTGACCGCCCTCCAACGAGGGCGCGAGAAAGTGCTGTGTCGGTCTGTCCAGCGGCGGCTAGGTTAGGAGTGAACCATACTGGAGGCTGGAGCGAATCAATTGGGATTTTTCCTGCTGTCGATCAATATGGGAGGCACTCGTTTGGGCCACGAGCCTGCTTTAGGGCCTGCCTTGCACTTATGTTATTGGCACATCCAAATTGAAACATTTTTCTTCATTTTTTACATTGCCTGCTAGTGCATTGGGACGAACAAAACTAGCCTGTGCCAACCTGGACGACTCAAACTAGGTGCACACTTTCCAGCCACCTGAGGCGACCGCCCATACCAGCCCCTATGGTGGTGTCGCCCCTTTTTGCGTGTATGATTGGGTAGTGAAAAATATTCCAGTGGCGCTTTTGATTTACCCACAGAATGGTTGAGTTGCTTGTTTCTATGAACTGAGTTTGCCAATAATGTGAAGGATGCCAGTCTTTTCATCCTATTGTAGATTGCTTAGGTCTCGATATGCCAAAAGTAATCACATGAAATATACAGTAAAACCAGTGTGATGTGTGTGGCTACAACTAGTCTGACTAGACGTCCTCATATAACATATCAAGGACGCACCATCTTACCAGATTAACCATTCGACTTACCAATGCAGTGTGGGAAGAAAGAAGTATTGGGATTGCGTATCCAAGCAATTGATGCCATGGACTCCTTCATACAACCTTGTAAGCGAAAAAGAAGTTGCAGTGTGCCTGTACAAAGAACTAGCATAACTTCAGTTACCTGCTTCTCGAAATTTTGGTTAGCCACTTATTGCAAAATTGTTCAATTACGTTGCTTGGCTTAATTTAGTTTGCTACTGATTACATAATGCCACAGCCTGTTAATCATATTGTAGACTGCGCCTATATATGTGTTTGATACTTACTGTTAAGAATTACATGTTTGCCTTAACTTAAATATCTACTTGTTTGTTTAACTGCTTTGCTGCTGCAACAGCGGGTTACAATGATGTTAATAACTAGTTTTCAGCATCCAATTGAAACTCTTTAATTCATTGTTTGTTTAACTGGTTTACTGTTATAACTGCCAGTTGAGATGTTTTGCGAACTTCAACTTTTCTGAATCCAATCGGAACTTTAATGGCAAAACAGGTTAACCCAAGATCAAAGAGCGAGGTCCCCATGGACGTTGTATCATCCCACAGCAGTGGCACCGGCCCATTCGTCCATTATGAATTGCCAACTGCTGATGCTCTAGAGGCTAAACTAGTAGCAGAAAGAGATTCTGCTTCTGCACTTAGAGATGAAGTTGACATGTTGAGGAAGTGAAAGTGCAACTATCCCTAGGTGGTTTTGGTAATTCCTAACAACATATAGCTCGTTGAGCTAAAATCATTCCAAGATGAACATTTCAGGAAAAGCTCAATGAATGGCATGGCATGGATGAGGAAAGTGGATCCCTCAAAATACTAAGGATAAAAGGATTGGCTCAAGCTCAAAAGCTCAAGACTCTACATTTTACATTTTAGTGATCCAAGATCACATTGAGTCTATAGGAAAAGCCAATACTATCAAGGAGGGATGAGGTGTTGTTTAATGAGTCTCTTGCTCCATAGTGCTTAGTGATATGCTCCAAAAACCCTCAACTACTTTCTCATATCCACATATGACCCAAACCAAAAGTCAAACTCGGCCCCACCGATTCTTTCTATCCGGCGCCACCGAGTTCAGATGTCATAGCCACTGCCACAAACCCTAGGCAAATTGGTCTCATCGATAGGGATCTTGGTCTCACCGAGATGGGATTGTAATCTCTCTGTTTCCCTTCGTAACGTTTCGGTCTCACCGAGATGAGCGATCGGTCCCACCGAGATTGCAATGTAAACTCTCTGTTTCCCTTTCGTAATGTTTCGGTCCAACCGAGATGAGCGAACCGGTCCCACCGAGTTTACCTGACCAACTCTCTGGTTAGCTTATTACCAAAATCGGTCTCACCGAGTTTGTGTAATCGGTCTCACCAAGATTACGTTATGCCCTAACCCTAACCATATTGGTCCTACCGAGTTGCATGTCGGTCCCATCGAAAATCCTAACAGTCACTAGGTTTACTAAATCGGTCTGACCGAGTTTGTTGATTCGGTCCCACCGAGATTGGTAAATTGTGTGTAACGGTTAGATTTTGTGTGGAGGCTATATATACCCCTCCACCTCCTCTTCATTTGGAGAGAGAGCCATCAAAACGAACCTACACTTCCAACTTACTGTTTCTGAGAGAGAACCACCTACTCATGTGTTGAGGCCAAGATATTCCATTCCTACCATATGAATCTTGATATCTAGCCTTCCCCAAGTTGCTTTCCACTCAAATCTTCTTTCCACCAAATCCAAATCCTGTGAGAGAGAGTTGAGTGTTGGGGAGACTATCATTTGAAGCACAAGAGCAAGGAGTTCATCATCAACACACCATTTGTTACTTCTTGGAGAGTGGTGTCTCCTAGATTGGCTAGGTGTCACTTGGGAGCCTCCGACAAGATTGTGGAGTTGAACCAAGGAGTTTGTAAGGGCAAGGAGATCGCCTACTTCGTGAAGATCTACCGCTAGTGAGGCAAGTCCTTCGTGGGCGACGGCCATGGTGGGATAGACAAGGTTGCTTCTTCGTGGACCCTTCGTGGGTGGAGCCCTCCGTGGACTCGCGCAACCGTTACCCTTCGTGGGTTGAAGTCTCCATCAACGTGGATGTACGATAGCACCACCTATCGGAACCACGACAAAAAAATCCGTGTCTCCAATTGCGTTTGAATTCTCCAAACCCTTTCCCTTTACATTCTTGCAAGTTGCATGCTTTACTTTTCGCTGCTCATATACTCTTTGCATGCTTGCTTGAATTCTGTGAAGATTGCTTGACTTGTGCTAAGATAGATAAAATCTACCAAAGACTAAAATTGGGAAAAGGTTAAGTTTTTAATTGGTCAAGTAGTCTAATCACCCCCCCTCTAGACATACTTCCGATCCTACAGGAAGCAAACAGCACAATCACAAGCAGTACTCAAGACAACCATTAAATATTTGGTGGATTTCAAAACGAAGCAAGGTACTTGGTAAGGAAAAAAGGAAATTAAATTCCTACTTGGTAAATCATAGGTGAAATGTTCTTTCCATCGTTGAATAACCTTTGTGTTCTCTGTTCATGTAATCAATCAAACCATTTGTTTTAGAGATCTTGTAATAATTGTTTTTTTTTTGTTTTTTGGTTTGTAATTTTATTTGAGCACAAGTCTGTATTAATTGATAAGACTCGGAGACATTTCATTTGGATTGCTGTGCCAGGCCTACAAATATGCCAATCGGGCTGAATGTGCATTCAGCAATAGTAGTAGTATAGATGGACCATAAGTGGCATGCATCAGAAAGGGCCAAGATGTTGGCTAAAAAAGATGATGTTGTAGCCAAAAAAAGTACAGCAGCCTGGCTTATGTATGTTAGTTGATATTATTGATCCATATACTCTATAAGTGTTTATATGTCTGTTAGTTCTGTACATTCTTGGTTGATTGACTCGGTATTTGAATCTTGATACATCGCTTGTGTACATATCTAAATGGGAGTACACATTATGCTGCGTGTGACATTTGAGTTGGACATGAAGTGTTCCAAATATTCGAATTCACCTTAAACTGGATTCTAGCTTCTGAATTTGAGTATCGACATTTGTAAACCATATTCATGACAGTGGAATACATCTTTGTCGTCCTTTTGAAGTATATAAAAACACATAGAATGATTTATAAAGATTGATATAGGAATAAAAAATGGATTCAAATTTAGTTGCTAGGGTAAACGTGGATGCTTATTGTCCTAAAATTCGAAAGAAGCGGCAAAATGTCCACTTCCACGTCGAATGCCCAAAGCCAAGTGTTTGGGAGATGGAAATTACTGTCTACCCATTACACGGACAATCCATCGGCCTGATTTCCACTGCTCTAAATAGGGGTAGGTTAGTAACTTCAATTAGACGTGACACGGCCGCCTCTGAGCCCATTCCGACACGGTGGGCGTCAAACATGGGCGGCAAAACACATTTGATTCAATCTCGTCCGAAAGACCTCTATTTCTCCCTCCATTCCCCATTCATACACGATGGGCGGCAAAACAAACTCGACTCGGCCGAAATCGATGTCGGCAAATATTTTCAATAGGGGCAGGTTTGTAACTTCACTCAGACGTGACACAACCACCCTACCTGTCAGCCCCGTTCATACACCGTGGGCGCTAACTATGGGCGCCAACCACCCTCTCCTCGCCCTAAATCGCTCTGGGCAAATATTGGCGAGATGCAAGATTACCGTCCTATCCCCAACCAACGAGATGTCCAAATTTTAAACGGGGGCTAAATTCGTAACTTTCCCATATTTCAGACAGGCGCGTCCCAAAAACATGGTTCCCCGTACCTCTCCCTCCATTTTCCGATTCATACACCGTCCACGCTAGAACACCCCATCCCCACACCAGCCTCCGTCCGCCACCCCATCCATTGCCGCCGTCCTCCACCACATCCATCGCCACCGTCCTCCACCATGCCGGAGCGCCTACCAAGACCGCATTGTCCACTGCTAGAGATGGACGTTTCTCATCCACGGTGATGGACCAATAGCCTTGCATCATGTCCTCTCGCTTCATCGGTGTCGTCGTCCTCTTTGTCGGGGCCGCTCACATGACCTTATCTTCCACCGCAACGGGACTTATCCCCTGATGCACTCGTCTACCATTGCAGACCTGCTTCAACACCAGCGACAGCCATCGCACCCCCGGTGCCTACACGGCGCCGCAAGAGAGGTGGCACTTCATATCTCCTCAACTTTTTGATCTCAACCAGAAAATAGATCTTAACTTGGTTACTCTACTTTCCTTCCAGCTCTTAGAATTTAGTTCTTAGTTCGAAGCAAACAATGGATGCTAAATATCATTTCTCCGGTTTGCAGCTTCAAATCTGCCATGGCACAACCATAATACAGTTTAATTGATCATGTTGGTTCCGTGGTGGTTTCTTTAATAGAAATCGGAGGGGAAACCCTCTTTTGCTAAAAAATATGCTTAGACTTTCCCCCTTTTATGATCACTATACGATCAGAATACGTGCTTCGTGTCATAATAACACTGCTCCACCCATCAAGCTAAACAAGCTTAGTTGTTCAAATACGAATATGATATTATTAAAATAGAGTTGTTTAATTGGTCAGCTAAATATACCTAAATTAGTTTTGAAAATGCATGTTCGCCGCTCGGGTGTGTATCTCTACAGGGTGCCCATGGTGGGCCGGCCCACCCTGGGATTTTAGGTCGTCCCAGGCCCCGGTTCCCCTCTGTTCTGCTGCGCGCTTCCGATCTCTACTCGCCCCCAGCCGCCTGCCTCGCCGGCGACTTGCCGTCCCCGGACGGCATGACTCTAGGAGGAGACGCCGGACTAACAGGAGGCCAGGAGCCGCTCGCCCAACAGCGTCACCGCTGCCCGGGCGCGCTGCCGTGCCTACCTTCCTAGTCCGTTCAGGGCTCAGGCGTGTAGCACCCACCAAGCCAACCCGATTTATCCTGAGATACATCCTCAACACTCAGTAGCCACTCCTCATCACCCATTTTCTAATTGATTCATTACTCATTAGGCAGGACTGTCATTAGGGTTTGTTGTGTGCTCAGTGCTACCTACACTTAATGGTTCAGATGTATTTCGGTAATCTTTAGTACCTCTAAAGTTCACAGGGTTTTCAAAATTCCGGCCCTCGGAACAGACACTAGTCATTTTGGATTGTTGGTCGTAGTGACATTGACCCAGATTACTACTACAAGCCAGGGTTGTTGACAATTTTACTTGTCTTTCTTACTCATTCAATATAATATCCAATTATTCACAACGATTATTTGCAAACAATAAGTGCTAGACAAACTTCTTCATTCAGATTTTGGACGGTCTCTTACTGCAGTTACAATTCTGCATACTTGTCCTAGTAAGCTCACAAGTAAATGATTGATTCACTACATCTATGCTTGCCTTGTCATATTTGTTGTCAATATTCTTTTAGGGTGGACCACCCTATTTCTAAATACGGGAACCGTAGACATGAGTGAATAGTATTTCTCTATGTGATCTCTTCCATCATGTGTGGGCAACGAACACTGCATTGTGTAGAAAGAAAGTGCCATTTCTCGCTTTTACATAGGTTTCGATCTTTTACATGGAATACAATCTACCTACTTGCTTTGTGTCGCACTACCAACACTCCACCCTTGAAGCTAAACATTATGCCACTCATAATTGCTTTATTTATTTGTTCAAATACAAATTTCATATGATTCTAATGTTCCTACTTCAGTTTTGAAATGTGTGCCTGCTTGTCATAGAGACATAAGGGATTTGTATCTCTGTGTGTGGTCTGGTCAGCATGGTTGGGGGGTGAACTTTGCATATGCAGGGGTTTATAGGGAGACACTCTTCGAGTTGAATCCGCAATGCATTCCATAGATAATCTGACTACTTTTTATGTTTTCATGAATCTCACAGTCTGAACAGCATCATAATGATTATGAGCTTGCGCGCATGAAAAGAATAAAGTAGAACAATGCCATGGCTGTCAAACTTGGCATTAAGGGACTGAAATCAAGTCTGGATGCAATGCAATGCAATGCAAATGCTCTCCACCTACAGATTCATGCTCAGAATATGATCCTAACAGTGATTCTGAGCTAGAGGGAGACCTAAGTCAATGTAGCTCCCTAGTGGAGGAGTCAGAGGAAGATGCCCTATCTTATTCACCCATCAAGGTACTTGCTCTAACTTTCCAAGGTTACATTGCTCGCACATATCTTGCAACTGATGCTTTGCATTGCTTCTACTTTGTTGAACTGCCATTAGCTTAGTTTACACATCGTGTATGTGAATATGCCCTGCCTATCCATTTTCAGTACATATTCCATCTGTCATCATACCATATTTATCCATTCAAATGTTGTTCTTGTGTATCAGACGTTCAAAAGGAAGAGGGCGATTGCTGATCGTGGAGGAGCACAAGCAAAGTATTTGGAAAAGGTAGTGGCACCTGATAAATCAAATAGCCCATTAGGTGTAGTTGCAATATCACCTGACCCACAAAACACCCCAACTCTAGCAGACTCTAGCCCTACTACACCGGTCATTTCTGATGCCCCAACTCAGCAGACCCCAACTGCAGCAAACAGTATGATTATGCCAGTTGACATAGCACCAGCTCTACGATGCAAAACCCCCATTCCAGCAAAGAGTACACCAAATCCAATTGCCAAATCCCTTTTAGAACCAGAGAGAGCCCCAATTGCAGCAAATAGGACCCCTGTTCCATTTCTTCCCAGTTTAGAAGACGAAGCTTATGTTGTTGTCAGGAACTTTGTGCGCATCTTTCCTTCATGGAAAGATTATACTGCAGACACAGAACAATTTCCAGTCTTCCTCCACAACTTACACGTAAGTAATGTACTAATGTTATTCATGGTCATTACTGCATATGTTTCTGCTGACAGAAGACACAAGACTTCATTCTTTTAAATAGGCGAGGAGCAAACTGGATTGTGAAGACGAGCAAGGGTTGGTTGCGCTTTTCAAGCACTCATTGATGAAGTATCATTCCTACCTGAGGCAAGCGCACTTCGATGGCAAGCCTCTGAACAAAATTTCTGTAAAGTCTCCGGTGCTACATTTATCCGATGGTGACTGGAATAATCTTGTTACACATTGGTCTCAGCTGCAGCGTAAGGTATTGTCTATGATATCACATCACAATTTGAACTACATTTCTGCATTTGCCTTAATGTCTCACTTGTACGAAAACTGTTGGCAGAAGAACATTCGTTCTCAAGGGATCACAAAATCTCGCAACTATACTGCACACTGCATTGCTCTTGTGAGTACCTCTTGCCATGTATGACCATACTTACTTTCACAGCTGTTTGATTATGTAGCATCACTGCACATGTTAGCCTCGTAATTGTCCATTTGGTGGACATTATAAGATCAGTATGGACTCTTACATAAATTTAGAATCAACCCAATGCTTTTGAAGAGGTTTAGCTCTGCAGTCCTCTTGTAAGGACTGAATGTGGTCTATCACTGTACTTACATTAACAGCTACTCCCTCCGTCCCATAATATAAGAACGTTTTGTACAGTACACCAGTGTTCAAAACACTCTTGTATTATGGGAAGAGGGATTTGTTCATTGTGTAGCATTCTGCATCTTATCTCCCCTGCCCACCATTTATAAAAAAGATCAGATCTATATTTAATCTTACCAACAAGTAGAATATAGACAATGCCAGTGCAGAAGTGTAGCCCATTGCTCTTGTCAGTACATTTGTCCTGTAACGCTTGTACTTCCAGGGATTGGTAGTTTATTATGTAGCATCAATATGGATCTTATCTTCATTATCCTCTATCCCTTCCAGTATTATCATATCTATAATTACTCTCTACAAAATGTAGAGTACAAGCAATGCTTATGAAGAAGATTTTGTGCTGAAATTCTTGAGTTATCCTTCCCTTGACATGGAGAAGGGCATTATAAAGCCGGTGTTAACTGTTAATGTAAGTCAGTCCTTCTAAAGCCTTTATCCTCAACTGCTGTTTAATTTTCTCATACTCCCTATCGTTTACTGCTGTTTAGTTTGCTGTTTCTACCAAAATGCATGTTCGCAAGAACTGTAAGTTCTAAGTTTTACTTGTAAAACCAAATTCCTTATTCATACCATGCACATTACTTAATACTCCTTATATGTATGCTTGTTTTTGTGGATCTATAATCCAGTGTGTGGTGAAGCAGCCCACGTTTGCACCTTGTCATCTCCTATTTTATCTTACTGATGTGGCTGATGATATGAACAATATGCCATGCACATTATCCAAAATAGATACAATGATTTTCTTTGCCCTTCATCTATGCTTGTTATGTTGACATGGTAATCCAGTAGTGTGGTGAAGCTCCTCGCATTATGAACAATGCCAAATTATGCTATTGATATTTTGTACTTACTCTTTATTTTCTAATTTGAAATTGGACGGAATTGACATCACAGTTATCATGTTTGTTTATACACGTGCAAAACCTGTCATCTCTCTGCTTTGTTTCAGGGTGATATGCCTGATGGCATGCACAAGTCTGCTGAAGGCTGTGAGACAAACCCAACATATATTGCAGCAAAGAAGGCAAAACATCTTGAAGATAGCGAGACAACCCCAAAGTCTTGTCTTGATGCAGTGTTCAAGTTACTTGAGACTAGCAGTCAGACAAGCTCACAGAATTCGTTGTCTGAATCAGTTCGACTTCTTCAGTACCAAGTTCTAGCAGAAAGGCATTCTGCAACTCAACTTCGCCTTGAAGTCCTATCTCTAAGGAAGATTGCGGAGAACACCAATGAGAACCTCATCGCTAAACAGCTACACCTGGAAGCTATGATCGACATGCTAGGCCGGTCTCACAGTCTTGATCAGCAGCTTGCGCAGCAGTTCCCCCGCAAGGCTAACCTTTCTTGAACTGTCTTGGAAGTGGTCTCAGTTCAGTATTATTTTGTTATGCTGCAATGGTGCCTAGTTTTTGTAATCTGCTTCTTCGTTGCGCTTTATGATCACTGGTGGCGAACTTTGATGCCCAGTGGATGTAATATACCTTAAATCCTTTATTGTGTAGTGTAGGTTTATTCTTAGTTACTATGCCGTAATTTCTTTATTGTATAGAGTAGGTTTGTTCTTAATTCCTACTAGTTACTGCCATCATTCGCTATCTGAAAAAAATCAGATGTAGTCGACCAGGCCGAAACATTCGACTCTAACGGGCCTGGTTTTTAGTGGGCCACAATTGGGTCGGCCTGCGTCTTTCTTGGGCCCGAATGATTGGGGCCTTCACACATTGCGCCAAGCCCAAACTTACACCAGCCTATATTTTAGTTGGCCTTTTGTCGACCCAGCGCTTAGTTTGGCCCAGGTAGCATTGGGCCATTAACAGGTTGAATATTGTGCTAGCCTGTTACGGGCGAGATGAAACCACGGGCCTTTAGATGGCCAAAATGCATGTTGGGCCTCAATTTTCACTAGTCGTCGACGGGCCTTCAGCAGGCTGAAATGTAGATCGGGCCTTTTTGGGCCCAGTTAGCTCACGGGCCGTTACCAGGCCGAAACATATCTCGGGCCTTAGTTGGCCCACTGATATCATGGGCCTTTAATTGGCCGAAAGCTTAGTACAGGCATCGACGGGCCGAATTACGCGACAGGCCTTTAACAGGCCCGAAGTCATGTTGGGCTAACTGTTGCCACCTTTAGCATGGGCCGTTAGTGGGCCCGATGTCCCGTCGGACCATATATGGCCCATGGGCAGCACAAGCCATTCCCAGGCCGAAAGTCACACCGGGCTGAAATGGGCCCATGTCTACATCAGGCCTCTAACAGGCCGAAAGTCACACTGGGCTGAAATGGGCCCATGTCTACATTAGGCCTCTAATAGGCTGAAATTCACTGGGCCGTAGTTGGGCCCAAATATTTGGCGAACAATTAACGGGCCAGATCTGGCTTCGGGCCGCAAATGGGCCCAAATATTGGGTGAACAATTAACGGGCCAGATCTGGCTTCGGGCCATAAATGGGCCCAAATTTTGGGTGAACAATTAACGGGCCAGATCTGGCTTCGGGCCGTAAATGGGCCTTTATTAAGCAGGTCGTTATTGGGTTGGCCCACTAGTACCTGATTAAGTACTACGGGCCTTTGACTAGGCCGATGTTTTTAACCTATATGGGCCTCTGTTGGGCCCAACCACGTGTCGACGTATCATAGGCATGTCTCCTCCAATGGACGGGCGACATCTGGCCCACTGATGAGCTGATAGGTGTTCCCTTCGGCCAATCAGAATTTTACACGTGGAAATTTCCCATTGGTCCGGGCTGTTAACGGGTTATCGGATCCAAAACCCGACCCGATCGCTTAACGGTGTTCCGTTACGGTGGATGCCACGTGTCGGTCACCCTTGACGAAAGCACTTCTGTGACGCGTGATTTATAGTCATGGAAGTGGACACTTCCGTGATGATAATTTTGGTAATGTCATGGAACACTTCTACGACAGCACAGGTATGACTATCTTGATTCTGTCATAAAATCGTCATGGATGTACATGCATGACAAAAACACAACCTACTGTGACAAACATGTATCATCACGGAAGTGTATTTTTTTGTAGTGCAATTGAAGGTATTATGTAGTATTTCATTAAACATCCTAGCTTGACTCCAATATGCACATGGTGACACCACCTTCCTTGTGAGTGAGCCGAGCATCCAATGTATCTCCAATTGTTCCTAGAATAACAACACAAACAAAATGGTACCCAAACTCATTGGGACCAAAGAGTTAGAAACACCAATACATAGGACAAACTCCACATAAATATGTGCACATAGATATGAAAATAAATATCATGCACATCTCATCCAGTTTGAGACTTAGTGGAGTTTCCCCTATATATTGGGTCAAAGAAATAAAGCATGCCAAAGAAAATACATGAAGTAAATATGCATGTTAAAGACTTTCAAGAACCAATACCAAATGAAAAAGGAATACCAAGTGAAAAGGATACCAAATGAAGAAACCATCACTTGGAAGATATCAATTAAAATATACATCAAGGAACGAGATATCCATTGATACACGCAAAAAATATGTTGAACTCCCAAAAGAGAGAATGGTTCCAAACAAACCAAATGCTCTAAAAAGTTTCATGATGGCACAAAGTACCAAGAAGAAACGGTTTGCGTTCCACCAACTCACACTTGATAAGGATCACAAGATGAGCGTTCTAAGAAAAATAGGATAGCTCCCCCAAGCATTGTGCATTATAGAGAATTTGCATTTGAATACAAAATGCACACGATGGGATCACCACTTTCACTATATCTATAAAAACACTAGACACACTCAAGGAATTAACAAGATCCACAAGTGGTATGGAATACAATGGGAGTTGCCACAATCTTGGGCAAGAGATAAGGCAAATAAAAGAAAAGGCCAATGAAACGATGATCAACATCTACTACCACACATACGTGAGTAGCAATTGTCAAAAGGCAAGAAGATTTTGGAAATAATTCCTGGTGGTAGATAGCAATGATATCCATTATCATCTTCACAACAAACACAAAAGCAATTTGCAACTTGTAGAGCTAACATGCCACCTAGGAACAAGATAATTTACAATATCAATTCTAGGTGACAATATCTCAAATGTACACATTTTATAGGCTTGTAATTTGCACATAGCACATTACTCCCCCATAATGTGATACCAAAGAAAACTTCACAAGAGGCAATAAGAATCCAACAAGAGATAATTAATGGACTATTTAGAATTTGAGTTTCTCATGAGAAGACATACCACATAGAGACTAGATAACCTTGGAATATCAATACTAGGTGATATTACTCATGTACACACATTTGTAGGATCATGAAATGCCCAAGGCACATCACTACCTCAAAATGGGATGTTCCATTAATCTCTCATAAGAGCCAACTAAGATAAAGCAAGAAGCATAAAGGCTCAACACACGACACACACGTACATGATGTGCAAACCAACACAGACATACTTGATTGCTCAACATAAGCGAACTGGAAGCACAACATATACAAACACATGCAAGTTACAGAACCACAACATGCAAAGGGGGCAAGTAACTTTCAATGTGAACAAATTAAGTACAAGTTACCACCAGGAGGCACATTGGATATTAGATAGAAACCCAATTGACTTGGCTTGAGACAATAAGAATAATGAAGTCCCCTTAATTCTGCATAATGTAGCCAAGTATCCAATGCCCTCCAAAGACACCTATTGATCAAGTTTGAGCTTGTTGGTCCCCAACCAAGTTGGGTCCTAAGAGGTTAGTCACAATAGGCTTGGCAACCCAAATGGTTCTTTGCTTGAAACCACTTTGAGTACCAACAAACCTGGCAAACACATTGCCAACCTTATCCTTCCCAAGAGAATAGATATCATCAATAATAATTGGGTTGGATAAGTTAACGTTACCGCTAGTGCATGAAGAAGTGAGGTGACCTTTCTCACGACATAGGTAGCAACGTCTACTCTTCACTTTCTTCTCACTTAATCTCTCAACTTGAGAAGCATTAGCTTGAGTTTTCTTGGGAAGAGGCCTTTCTTCAACTTGAGGTTGAGCATGAGAGTGAACTTGTGGCCGCTTCCCTTGTTGCTTGTCACTATTGGGCTTCTTCTTCGATGGGCAAGATCTAACATGATGCCCTTCAAAACTAGCAAGAATCCATGGAAAGATTGAGAGATAGAAAGCTTGAAGATGGTCAAAAATGGGGGAAGAACATGAGCTCAAAGGATAAGGTTCATTGGGGAAGAAGACCCCCTTTTATATGTGGGGAAAAATCCAACCGTTATGCTCATAGCCCGCACAGAGCGGTACTACCACTAGGGTGGTGGAAGCCCTTTGAAAAACAACAGCGAGGAGGCAAAAGGCCAGTAGAACCACCGGAGCGGTACTACCGCTCATCCTCACGGTACTACCGCTAGGGGTAGCGGTACTACTGCTTGCAAGCGGTATTAAAAAAATACATCCGTGGCTACCACCGCTGGACTTAATACGAGATTTTTGTTTGGAGCGGAAGTAGCCACGGTAGTAGTCATGGTAGTACCGCTCTAGAGTGGTAGTAAAAAACTACATCCCCTCCAAGCGGTAGTAGCCGCGGTAGTACCATTGCAGCCTTTTAAGGGCACCAAAACTGCTACAACTTCTGTAAACGGATTCCGAGTTCAATGAAACCAAGTTTGTTGGAAAGCTAACGAATGGGCTAACATAATCTTGATAGAAATAACAATAAGAAGAAAATGATAAAAGGCCCATAAGAAAATGGTGAGAACCCTTCCTTGAATAAGACTGGTAAAACCTCCAACACCAAAAACACAATAGAAGAAGCATATGAAATCCGTTTTCGATGTACTAGAGCTTGTCACGAACATAACCACAATCTCTAAAACCTCAAAAAGAGAAAATACAAATAAGAATCAAGAAAGATGATGCAAGGATGCACTGGTTTGAGCTCTCGATGAGTGATACGAGCAAGCTACTCACTTGAGAGCCCCCCTTGATAGTACGGCTATCGATCCTATAACCCGGTCTCCAAACTATCACCATGAGACCGGTAAAGTAGAAAACCTATCAAGGGAAAACCTTTGCCTTGCACCAAGTCCACTTGAGCTATATGATGACGATCTTGACTCCTTCAAGTTGGACCATCTTTCTTGATTGCGTTGGCTCGATGAAGGCTAGTTGATTGCTCCCCCATACTCCACTATGGGTGAGTCACTCTTCGTCACACCTTCACAAGTCCATTGTCACCACAATGGACGACAAGCTACAAGCATGATTTCTTCATGATGCTCCACTTGAACTTGCACAACACAACCTTGATTTGATGTCACCCTCCATGGGTTGTATGTGATCTTCCTCTTGACGCAAGCCCATGGAAGCAAACCTAACCCCACATAGAACTCTCATAAAGACCATGGGTTAGTACACAAAGCGCAATGGACAATGCTTACCAAACCATGAGATCACTTGATCCCACTCGGTGTATCTTCTATGCTTTGTGTGAAATCTTCTCTCTTCACAAAGATGATGTCTTGAAGATACGCATGAATGTCCACACAATCTTCTTCTTCAAGACATGCTAGCAATTAGCTCAACACTCACTAGACCAATCTTTGAATAGATCCTTGGATACCACCTTGGTCAATACATAAACTCCTTGAAACAAACAAATGGACTTCAAGAAAAGCCCATGGACAAATCCTACGAATATAACTCAATGCAACCATTAGTCCATATAGATTGTCATCAATTACGAAAACCAAACATGGGGGCACTGCATGTTCTTTCAGCGGGTCGTCTTCATCCCCCACCTCATGAGAGGCCTAGGGTTCCCGTTGCACCCTGTCGTGTGCGAGATCATGTTTTACTTCCTCCACCTGCCTCCTTCATCATGGTCTGCGAGGCCTTCCTCCGCATTGAGCCACACTTTGGACTATGGCTGAAGATCTTCGGCGTCAAGCCGAAGTCCAGCGGCTCCGAGCTCACAAAGGGCGGAGGTGCTATGATAAGCAAGAACCAGAAGGTTGGATGGTTCAAAGGTACATTCATAGATACCATCAAGGAGTGGTAGTGTGAATGGGTTTACATCACCGAGCCATTCGCCGCCAGCCAGGATGAGGTCCCGGCGTTCTCGGCTGGGCCCTCGAAGAAGCCAGTGTCCTGGAAGAAGAAGGGCATGGACTAGGGGAACCCTGAGGAGGTAACGATGCTGCTCCAGAAGATTGATTTCTGGGCAGACAAGAAGGACCTCCAGCTGGTGGATGTGGTGAACGCCATGCTCTATCACCGCATCCTACCACTCCAAGCTTAGGAAACCCTGATGTGGGTACATAAGCCCGTGGACGAGGTACCCTCAACCACTTCTTCCGCTCCACCTCGGCTAGGATGTGGATGCTACTGTTCAAACTGTTCGAGGACGGATTCTCGGCCGAAGGGAGCGACCGTGCCTTCAAAGCCGGCCATGACGCCCGTGAGGTAACTCTAAGTGCACAATTTTAAGAAGGTGAATCCTCCAAAGGGCAGGGAAGGCCTCCGAACAAGGGAGACCTCGGTCACCTGATCCGAGAAGACCCATGCCTCTTCCACCCACGAGGACGACGTGGAAGAGGACACAGGGGGAAATCCTTCCCTTAAGGGGAAGAGGGCAGCGTTCGAGGGCGCCAAGGAAGAAGCACGGCCTAAAGGCCTAAAGAGGCCGCGTAAGGCCTCCGCCGATCCCGCCAGCAAGCCAACCCCACTGGAGCAGGATAACTTCTCTGACGAGTTGGACAGGGACCTCCTCGAGATGGGGAGAGAGAAGTCGATGCCTCGGATGTAAGCGATCTCAAACTGATTTGGATTCAGAAACTTGTTCCTTGAATGAAACTTACAAAGGCGGTTCTGCATCCCGCCAAGGGCACACCTTAGCGGCGACACCTCGGGCAAGTTTCCACCAACAGACAGCGGGTTGCCCGAGCCTGCCAAGACCCCCTAGCTCTTAAGGGGCTGGGGGAAGCATCTCCCGGTCTGGCCCCTCCTGTGAAAACAACGGGGGCCGAGGTGCCGGTTACCATGGCCGAGGCTGGTACCTTGGCCACATAGGACTAAGGGGAGGCAATCTCCAAGGTCCACAAGGAAGGGCTGAGCCAGACAACAACTCAACCCGAACTATCTTCTACGCCAACGCCAATGCCGGAGACCCTCGTTCCCAGCACCTCGGTGGTGGGCATAGAGGTTGTGTCGCCCCGCATCCCACCCTAGAGCGGGCCACTGCGGTATGGGCGGAAGATATGGAGACAGCCTTAACAGACTCCTCCATCGTAGAAGAGTAATGTGCCCTGATCGACACGACACTGTATGGCTTCCAGTCCACAAAGGCCGGAATGCGCGAGGTCTTCAAAGGCATCGTCAAGAGCTTGGAGGTATATCTCCTTGCATTAATAGCACCCTTTAGTATTAGAATTCCTTTTGTTTGAAGACTTATATCGTGGCGTAGCACTTATAAGAGCGTAGCTAGCCAGTAGTCCCCGAGCCTGAAGCAAGTTTAAAGAATCTAGCTTTGGGATCGAAGTATATTATCATAACGCGCTGAATAGTAGCCCCCAAGACCCTGGATGGTCTTCGAAAAAGGATGGGTGATGTCTGCTAAAACTACGTCGGTATTTCCCGAAAGAGGAAGGGATGATGCAGTATAGCGATGGTAGGTATTTCCCTTAGTGACGAGACCAAGGTTATCGAACCAGTAGGAGAACCTCCTCATACCACGTAAACAACACCTGCACACAAATAACAAATACTTGCAACCCGACGTGTTAAAGGGGTTGTCAATCCATTTCGGGTACGGCGCCTCAAGATAGGCAAATAATGTGAGGTAGAAGTGGTAGATAGGATAAATAGATCGCAAAACAAATAAATTGCAGCAAGGTATTTTTGTATTTTTGGTTTAATAGATCGGAAAATAAATGCAAAGTAAAATAGATCGCAAAGGCAAATATGATGAAAAGAGACCCGGGGGCCGTAGGTTTCACTAGTGGCTTCTCTCGAGAAAAATAGCAAACGGTGGGAAAACAATTACTATTGGGCAATTGCTAAAACTTCAAATAATCATGACGATATCCAGGCAATGATCATTATATATTTATATAGGCATCACGTCCAAGGTTAGTAGAGCGACTCTTGCCTGTATCTACTACTATTACTCTACACATCGACCGCTATCCAGCATGCATCTAGTGTATTAAGTTCATGGAAAAATGGAGTAATGCAATAAGAACGATGACATGATGTAGACAAGATCTGTTTATCTATTGCTTAGATATAGATCCCATCTTGTTATCCTTAGTAGCAACGATACATACCTGTTGGTTCCCCTTCTGTCACTGGGATCAAGCACCGTAAGATCGAATCCACTACAAAGCACATTTTCCGATTGCAAGATAAATAGATCAAGTTGGCCAAACAAAACCCAAATATCGGAGAAGAAATATGAGGCTATAAGCAATCATGCATATAAGAGATCAAAGAAGACTCAAATAACTTTCATGGATAAAAACATAGATCTGATCATAAACTCAAAGTTCACCGGATCCCAACAAACACACCGCAAAAAGGCTTACATCATATGGATCTCCAAGAGACCATTGTATTGATAATCAAGAGAGAGAGAGGAAGCCATCTAGCTACTAACTACGAACCTGTAGGTCTACAAAGAACTACTCATGCATCATCGGAGAGGCACCAATGGAAGTGGTGAATCCCTCTGTGATGGTGTCTAGATTGGATCTGGTGGTTCTGGACTCTGTGGCGGCTGTAATTGATTTTCGTCGACTCCCCTAGGGTTTCTGGAATATTGGGGTATTTATAGAGCAAAGAGGCAGTTCAGGGGGCACCCGAGGTGGGCATAACTCACCAGGGCGCGCCTGGGCCTCCTGGCGCGCCCTGGTGGGTGCTGCTCCCCTCGACCCACCCCCCAGGTGCTTCCTTGGCCCACTGGATGTATTCTGGCCCAAAAAATCCTCCAGGAGTTTCACTGCTTTTGGACTCTATTTGATATTGATTTCCTACGATGTAAAAAACATGTAGAAAATAACAACTGGCACTGGGCACTATGTCAATAGGTTAGTACCAAAAATGATATAAAATGACTATAAAATGATTGTAAAACATCCAAGAATGATAATATAACAACATGGAACAATCAAAAATTATAGATACGTTGGAGACGTATCGGCATCCCCAAGCTTAATTCCTGCTCGTCCTTGAGTAGGTAAATGATAAAAACAATTTTTTTGATGTGGAATGCTGTCTAACATGTTCATCACATTTATTTTCTTTATAGCCTGGACATATAGACTTTTATATGATTCAAAGCAATAGTCTAGTTTTGACATAAAGACTTTAATACTCAAGCATACCAACAAGCAACCATGTCTTTCAAAATATCAACACTAAAGCAAGTTATCCCTAGCCCATTATGCTCAATCATTGATCCATTCATGAAACACACTCGAATATTAGCTACACCCAATGATCAAATACGATCATAGTGCCCCTTAGTTGATGATATAAAGTTGCTTGTAAATGTATATAAAACATCCAAGATTGAAAATATAAATAACATCGAACAATAAAAAATTATAGATACATTGGAGACGTATCTAGCATCCCCAAGCTTAATTCCTGCTCGTCCTCGAGTAGGTAAATGATAAAAACAAATTTTTTGATGTGAAATGCTACCTAACATATTCATCATATATTCTTTTCTTTGTAGCATGGACATTTGGACTTGAATGATTCAAAGCAATAGTCTATAATTTGACATGGAAACATCAATACTCAAGCATATCAACAAGCAACTATGTCTTTCAAAATATCAATGCTAAAGAAAGTTATTCTGAGCCCATTATGCTCAATCATTGATCCATTCATGAAACACACTCAAATATTAACTACACCCAATGCACAAGTATGACAATAGTGTTCCCTAGTTGGTGCTTTATAAGAGAAGATGGTGACTCAACATAAAAATAAATAGATAGACCCTTCGCAGAGGGAAGCAGAGATTTGTAGAGGTGCCAGAGCTCATAGCTTAAGGGGGTTTCCCCCCTTCTGTGGCTCCCTCTTCCCCTCCTCCAACATATATATACTTGAGGTATTGGCACCTTTTGGATATACAAGTTTTGGAGCCTCCTCTAGTTCTGTAGTCTAGTTCTGGTTGTTTCAATTAGAGCTAGATCTAGTTCCTCTAATCCTCATAATTATAAGCCAAGTATGGTTCTAATCTCCTCCCTCTGATTCTCTAGCGACGATTAGCTTCGGGCGGCGAAGCGCTGCCGGAACATGAAGACAGTATGCTTGCAATCTATGGAGAGATTGTGCTTTCGATTCTCCGTTCGAGGGATTGTTCGTGGCCGGTTCACGGGATCGTTCATCTATGGTTCGAGGGACTTCAAGAACGATCTACACCGACTCTTATTCCGCTGCAACTCGGAGTTGGTAACGATCCGATCCAAATCTCATCTTCATAGTTTTCCTATGTGTTCCTAGGGCCTGCAACTCGGAGTTGGTAATGATCCGATCCAAATCTCATCTTCATAGTATTCCTGTGTGTTCCTAGGGCGATTTTTTTTGTTTCCTACTACGCTTCCTAACACGGTCGTCCCAAACACGCATGCATCTCCAGCGATGTCTCGCGGTGGTGGCCCCCGGCCAGGAAGGTCTACACCGTTGCCTTAGTTGGCGGGATTAGCGGGCCACCCCGGCTACGCATACCTAGAGGAACCCACATCGGCCGCACAACTCGTCGCGATGGTCTGCGCCAATTGTCGTGTCACCCACACACTACAAGACTGCATCATCGCCGACCTCACCACGGGTGACGGAACCAACCTGGTCGACGTCGTCTCGGCCTCAGACGACGAGATCAACAATGGAGTGTGAATGGATACAAGCATAAGCAGGCGTCTGCCCCACGTGTATGAAACTTGTCTTCAGTCTCCGCAGGCGATATGCTGGAACTGCAACTTGTCATGTACTCGAGTACCTCTGACGATCGTCCTGGTTCGTGGGTTCCTCCTGTCATCGTCCTTCTTGATGCGACGCGAGGCGCCGCTTCTCTTAGTCAAGAAGGTATTTGGGCATGTCGCACTCACCTGACGGATAAGGTCTGCACCTTATCGGACCAAGGTGCTCACACCGCCTGTCGGTGACGACGATGGCGGTCTACAATACGTAGAACTACAGCGGGCTACGTGGGGTGGCGTGCACACGCATTGAATACATGGTCGACGGCATGGCTTTTCCGGCTGTGGTGAGAACCTCTTGCACATTTAGGCTGATCATAGTGGAGAGTAACTTAGACTAGTAACATACATATGTTACTAGTCTATGTTACTACCTTCATAGTGGGTAGTGTCATAGGTGTGGTAACATAGTTGCCTTCATTTATTACTTTGTAGACTCATTATGCATTGGAAACCGCTATGTGATGGTAACATATTATGTTACTCTATTTGCCTCTCTCCTCATTAACTACTTGCCACATCACCAATTTTGCTTATGTGGCATCTATGTTACTACCTATGTTAGGCTGGTCATAGTGGGGAGTAACTTAGACTAGTAACATACATATGTTACTAGTCTATGTTACTACCTTCATAATGGGTAGTGTCATAGGTGTGGTAACATAGTTGCCTTCATTTATTACTTTGTAGACTCATTATGCATTGAAAACCGCTATGTGATGGTAACATATTATGTTACTCTATTTGTCTCTCTCCTCATTAACTACTTGCCACATCATCATTTTTGCTTATGTGGCATTTATGTTACTACCTATGTTACTCCCACTATGACCAGCCTTACTCCCACTATGACCAGCCTTACCCTCCTCTGCTTCGTCTGCCTCTGCCCACTTTAAATACCTCCGCTCCCCGGCCCGTAGCGTAGTAGTACGCATCAGCCCTCCCTTCCCTGGCCTCAGTAGTTAGCCACTAGCCACTGAACACTACCAGGAGGGATCAGAAGGCTACCATGAGGCAAGGAGGGGGCGGAGGCGACGGGGTGAGCCCCGGCAATGTCCCGGTGTGCTACTACGGCGCGGGCGGGCGAGTCTCGGCCACCCTGGAGCGGCGGGTGCGCGCCGCCGAGGTGCTCCTGCGGTGCGCGGCGTGCGGCCTGGCCGTGCTCGCCGCCGCCCTCCTCGGCGCCGACCGCCAGTCCCGCACCTTCTTCTCCATCCAGAAGGTCGCCCGGTACACCGACATGCAGTCCCTCGTGTAAGCAACACCTATCTTAATTTCCTCTCAGTTAGTAGCATGCAGTAGTAGTAAATCAAATCAACCTGCTCTATCTGCATGCGGCCACTAAAAAATCCCCTCTCGGCCGTGCACGGCTCACTGTCTCACCAGTCACGGCTAGTCGCTGTCTCACTAGTCACGGCTCTCCGCCACTAAAAATTTCTCCTCTCGACTAGTCACGGCTCACTCAGGCTGTGAATCAGCGCAGCAGCAAAGAAGCGGATCTTCACAAAATTTCCATTTTTCCTTTTTGCACGAAAGTAGCCACTGGTACGGTACGGGTGTTCACATTGCGGCAGTGTTCCAGCGGTGCTATATGTCGCGGAACCATCGTTCACTCGCCGTCGCCGATGGGATCGATCGAGCGAGCCCATTATTCTAGCTAAGAATCTTTCTACTACTGGTTTTCACACAACGAGCATGTACCTCACCTTGTGGCGTTGAGTAGCCGGCCACGCACTAGCCACTCGGCCAATGTCCTAGTACGACTTCCTTTATGAGCTACTCATGCTCAGTTATAGTAATCTTCCTTCCCCACAGATGTTTTTCATAGAAATCTTCCTTAATTTGGCCGGGAAGCGATCAGATTAGCCACCAGCCCAACATAGTATCAGCAGTTTATCAGATAGTGCAACACGCAGGAGCAAATTAAACCATCGACGAGGACGATGTTACGGTGATAACGAGACGATTGACTGCAGGAGTAGCTAGCTGCTAGCAGAGCAACCACCACGACCAACTACCCAGAGACGAGACGAGACGTACGTCGTCACGGAGGAAACAAGCGCTTAAAGGCTATTTTATCCCCCTGTCGGGGCCAACGGCCCATCCCCCATATGTGCCGGTGCCAGCGCTGCCTCCCCGCCTCGCTGCGTGGCCGCACCGGGGAAGGCTCTGCCTGCATGCTTGTAGACGGGCAGGCAGACCTGGCCGCGAAACTCCATTGAAAATTAATGGCGCGTACGTACGCATGCCGGTGATGGCATCGCAGGGAGGTGAAACGGGTAGGAGGAGGAGAACGAACGACAAGTGTGTAAGTGTGCTCACAGTAGCAACCATCGTCGCACCCACCACGTGGTGCAGTGCAGTGCAGTGCTCAATGGTTACTTAGATCATTTATGGGGGCGCGTACACTGACCGCATGAACCTACCTACTTCCCCTCGCCTACCGGCGATCACGGAAGAGGCGCATCTACGATTTTACTGCATCTGAAACGGGTTTATTTTTACTGTGCCAATAATTCATGGTGTTCTTTTATCAGTGGAGAAAATTAGAAGTTTTGTTCAAAATGCGAGTGATACAGTGCTCCATGATCAGCGATTCAGGATGTTTGGCAGCCATTTATGGTCGGCATTGAAGCCATCAGATGTGTGTGTGCGCGTTTGCATCGCCCACTTCAAAAAACCTTCATTGTTTCTCTCCACATTTAACACCTCTAGCTCCACAAGCTAGCTAGCAGGACCATCCTCACTCACACTGGACCAACACATAATGTGCCAAGTAGTACAATTGAAAAGCTAACCCAGGACATCAAGGCTGTAACATGTACAAGTAATTCTGTAGGCCAACATTAAGTACCGCACACAGTGGTGGTGTGTTGATCACTTGTCTTTGGATGCAGGATCTTGGTGATAGCAAGTGGAATGGTCGCCTGTTACAGCCTGCTGCAGGGCGCGAGGTGCCTGGTGAGTATTATCAGGGGTGGCATCCTTCTCAACAGGCCCTTGGCATGGGCGATCTTCTCCTGTGATCAGGCAAGTTACTAGTGGTTGTTGTCGCCATCAGCCTTTCTTGTCATTTGTTTGCTTTCGTTACCATACATACATCATGTTTGTCTCCTTGCTTTCACTATCAGTGAGTGGCTTTCGGCTATCACGGGCGCATTTTAGGGGGGGGGGGGGGGGGGGGGGGGGGGGGGGGGGGGGGGGGGGGATGTGGTTGTCGCTCTTGACACTCAACAGAGGTCCTTCTGTGTGAATAATTAGATTATCACAAAATTCATGCATTTGCCAGATGAGTAAACTGCATGGATTTACTTACTGGCATGAGAACTTCTTTTTCTTTTGCTCTACAGCTGGAGAAAATCAGACTTATAACATTTACTGTCCATACTAACCATTCAGAGATAAAAAAAAGGGAAAGTTTTTTTTTGTTTGATAAAAAAAAGGGGAAAACTACTGCTTGAATTTTGCATTTATAGCATATGGGGCACTCCTCTGTTCCTAGAAATTATAGATTGGGCTATCGTCAGGTCACATCGATCTCGTCTAGCTGCTGCAGTACTGTTTGTATCATAACTTGTCCGTACATCTGGTCATATATCACAATCAACACATAGCCACATTTTGGTATGTTCCTTGCAAATTAATTGTCAAATCATTATGAGCAAAAACACACTTAATTGAGACCCCCAACGTCTGCGGTTGCTCGATCATTTTTTTCGATAAAGGGCACTTTACTAACTCAAAATGTAGCATCAAGAGGATACAAATCATGATGAGTGACACCCGGCCTTGCATAGCTAAGATGCACACACCATATTCAATGCCCACCCAGGGATGTGATGCATTTTGCAATGACCCTTTACTTATGTCCTTGTCATGGTTCCTAAAAAATGCACTACTCACTATAGAGATACAATAGTATTGATGGTGCAAGTATGAAATAAGATGTTGCCAAGAGAAAGTAGTGGCTGAACCCCACCTCGGTGCACCCATGCAAGAAAACATACCAAAACATTTCGAAAAAATCTGAAACTTTGTGGAAATGATTATCAATAAATGTTAGAGAGGCTTGTCAAGTTTGGTGATCAAATGACATTCTAGGAGAACTATACAAAAAAAACAAATTTACAAATTTTGTTTAAACAGTGCACGTACATTTTGAGTAATTTTTTCTTTTTTGTATAGAGCTCCTCGGATGTCATATGACCATGAAAATTTGCAAGCCTCTCTAACATTTGTTGATGATCATTCCTACAAAGTTTTAGGTTTTTTCAAAAGGTTTTGGTATGTTTTCTTGCATGGGTGCACCGTGGGTACACCAAGAGTGGGTGTAGAAAAACCACTCTCATTCGACAAAGGAATGGTCTCTCGCGGTCAAATGTGAGCATGTGCATCTGCTGTCTGGATTCAGCAAGCCCCGGGATGGACAGTACATGCTGGTATTAGTTGGGAGATCACAAGTTCAGCACCATCATAAACACCACATGGTGGTATTAATGTGAGGCCAAGCCCTGGGTTGTTCAGTTGCCTATTCATTCTACCATTGAACTCCCCCAACAAACATCGTGGTACTCTTGCACTGTTCATCCGGAGTAACCTGTTTTCAGTCTGCTACTAGGACGACGACCAGCTCCACGAGCTCGACACGATTGCTTCTACTACTGACACATACTCCCTCCATCCTTTGAAGAGTGTACTTTCAACTTTGTTGAAAAGTCAAACCTTTTTATGTTTGACCGTATTTATACAATAATGCACCAACATTTATGCCATCAAATTAGTAGCATTAGATTCATGATAAAATTTATTTTCATCATATTTGGTTTCATAAACATTGATATATTTTTGAACAAACTCGGTCAAACATTGAGATAGTTTGACCCTCCAACAAAGTTGGAAGTACACTCTTTAAAGGACGGAGGGAGTACACACAAAAATACTAAGTCCCTACCACTGCTGACCAATTTTTATATTTTGTTGATTTAAAATGTTTTTTGGACTTTGAGGGGGAAAAAGATAAAACTGTGAGTAAAGTCTGTAAAATGTAAGCTGTGCTGCAGGTGATGGCGTACGTGATAATCGGGGCGGTGGCGGTGGCCATGGAGGCGGCGCTGCTGGGGAAGACCGGGCAGGTGGAGTTCCAGTGGATGAAGACGTGCGAGCTATACCAGCGGTTCTGCACGCAGGCGGGGGGCGGCGTTGCGTGCGCCGTCGCCGCCAGCGCCACCATGGTCGGGATCGCCCTCGTCTCCGCCTTCAACCTCTTCCGCCTCTACGGCCACGGCAAGGGCAGCAGCAAGTGAAGCCAAAGCCCTCGCTGCGTGCATGCGTGCATGCATGGCCGGCCTCTTTTAGGTTTTAACGACACCGAATCCAAATCCAGTCCGGGGAGAGAACCGTACGTACGTAGCATATGTAGCTACCGTTGCTCTTTTTACTATAGTTTGTTTGATGTTGACACGCATGGTGTCAGTCAGCGTTAGCCATAAGAAGCTCTGTGGGACAAAAGCTAGACCGGTTTCTCTGTATATGATGTCAAGTGATCCACAAGGTGTTTGTAGACAGTAATACTGCTATGTGCGTAATAAAAGAGGAACAAGAAAGCGATGTAGTATCACTGTGGCCGGCCCAGTTAGGGGGTGCTTGCTCAGTTGCGCCGCTGCTGCTGTGCATGCCGATCTTTGCTGCTTGGTTGCGGTGGTAGTTTGGATGCCTTCACAAACATCGCATGTACAAATGCCAGAGCATTCGACACAAAAGGAGCACTTCCTACGGTTTAGTGATTAAAACGCTCTTATATTTTTTTTATGGTGGCAGTACATGTTTGAGGTGAGCCAGGTGAGCTTCTGATGGCCTCATGCACAGCGTTTCCGTAATGACCCCAGCTCCCCACCCCGAACACAGGTTACAGCTTTTATCGTACTTTGCTCTTCAAAGAGCAACTCTTTTCAAAATCTCAAAACGAAAGGTATGAGGCGGATGTCAGATTCTGAGGTAGCCAGAAGCCCGGCACGAATGAAAGGTTCGCTGGAGAACCACCCCCGTATTGCCGCCCGTCGCAAGCGCCATGGGCGAGTCACCCACAACACCGACTTGGCCGGCCCAATAGGGAGCACCATCAGTCCCAACAACGTTTTCTTGTCCGCAATAATCTTTCCTTTTTCTGTTTTTCTTTTTGCACCAGCTTTTTTTTGTTTCTTTCTCAGTTTTTACTGGATTTCTTCATTTTAATCCAGTTTCCTCCGGGTTTATTTTTGTTTCTTTGTTTGTGTTTATTGTTTCTTCTCTGTTTTTTTATTTGTCTTTCTATGTTTCTCTTAACATTTTTCCTTTTCTTACTCATTTTCCTTCTTTTGTCCTTTAATTTTTCTTTCTGCATCGTTATTTTTATTTTTATTTGTTTCTTTGTCGATTTTCACTGTTTTCGCATTTTCTTACACGTGTTTCTTCGGTTTTATTTTTTATTATCTTTTTTCCTTGTATTTTCATTTCTTTTTGGTTTTCATTTTTTTCGTTTTCATTCTACATTTATGGTGTATGTCCAGAACTTTCTCTAACGCATGTTTAACATTTTGCCAATATAAATTAAATATTTTTTAATACATGGTCAACATTCTTTCTATACAAAATTTAAACATTTCCAAAATGTTTGATTAATAGTTTTCAAATACAAGATTAACATTTTATTGAATACATGGTCAATATTTTTGTTATACACACTTTTAAACTTTTCCAAATGCTTGATTAACATTTTTCAAATACAGTATTACAATTTTTTAATAGATGACCAAAAAATATATACACATTTAACATTATTTAGATGCTTGATTAATATTTTATAAATGCAATGTTAAAAATTTCTATACACTCAACATTTTTTAAATGCTTCATTAACATTTTTAGTTACACGATGAACTTGTTTCACACACATTGTACATTTTTTGTATACATATTTTGTATATATGTGAAACATTTCCTCTATACACATTAGACATGTTTCAAATGCATGGTTAACATTTTCTGAGCACATGGTCAACATTTTCTGTACGTACATCTAAATTTTCTCAAATGCTTGATTAACATTTTCCAAATAATTGTTTAATACATGGTCAACATTTTTTGTATACACATTTTTCAAATGCTTGAATAACATTTTCAAATAGTTGTTTAATATATTTTTTCAATTGCTTGATTAACATTTTTTAAATACACGATTGACCTTTTCACACACATTGTATATTTTTGTATACATTTTTCGTACACATGTGAAACATTTTCTCTATACCTATTCAACATTTTTAAAATGCTTGGTTAACTTTTAAAAAAAAAATTCTGTAATTTTTAAATATGTTTACTTAGAATATTTGTAAGTATAAACGAAAGTAAAAGTAGAAAGAGAAAACGAAATAAAAAAATAAATACAAAACATATAAACAAGGTCGTCGCCTCTCACGCGGCTGGGCTTGCCCATCTGGCGCTCACCTAACTCGAGGCTTCCCTCTATCGGGAACGTATCTGGTGCACCAAAGCAATTGGTGCAACCGATGCACCGGACCCCGTTGCACAATAAAAAATGTTCAAAAAAATTCTGAATTTTTTTTGGTGTATCGATACAACATCAATGTATGTTGTCACAAAAAATCAAATCAAAATTCAAAACAATGCTCAAGATACAAAAATGACAAATTTGACGTCTATGTGCTAAAGGGCCAAAACTGAAGCCCAACTGTGTTATGTACTATTCAGTGTCAAATTTGTTATTTTTGTATCTCGAGCAGTGTTTTGAATATTGATTTAAATTTTTGTGACAACGTATATTCATGTTGTCTCAATGCACTATTTTTTCCGGATTTTTTGAACATTTTTTAATGTGCAACGGACGACCGGTGCACCGGTAGCACCAATTGATTTGGTGCACCAGATACATCCCCTCCCTCTGTCTAGTTATAAGCGAGACATAGGAGTGAGACATAGGTGATCATATAGCACGGCGACTATTTCTCGCGCTCAGCGAGGATTTATGATGTCTCGCTAAACCATTTTCGCTTATCGGGCCAGCCCATTCACGCACAACTAAAACAAATAAAGAAGGGAAAAGGTGAATAGGGGAGCTGCAGGTTTTGTACCGTGGTCTACAGGAACATTACCAGGGCTGCTAGCCACTACAGTCAAAGCCAATACGTGATAACCAGTCGGGGTGTGTAACACCCCAAAATTTTGACTTGGATTTTTATTAAAATCTTTATTTGATTTAAAGGAGGTTATTTGAATTTTTCTCTTTGAGGGACTCTCCCTCTCAAAATCTTTTATGACAAACTTTTGAAAGGACCTTCTCAACCTCGGTCCTTAGTCTTAAGGGTTTTTCAAAATTTTGTTGGCTCAACCAAATTTTTTTTTTGAGAAAAAGATTTGAAATACTTTCTTTTAGTGACTTTGGATTGATCCTTCCTCATTCAAAAATTTATTTTTATGCCATGACCTAGGTTGAAAACTTTACTCCAAAATCCCTCCCTCCACTTTGGGTCAAGTCAAATATCCAATCCTAGCAAGTTCAACCCATTTCTGATTTTTATTCAATTTATTTTATTCCCAAAACTATTTCTGTCTTTATTTTTGGACCTAGGTGGTTTACAAAGGAAGTACCTGATTTCTTTTGAGTCTTGATCCCAAACCAACTCCTCTGCCTGGTCCTTAGCACCCTCAACCTAGATCCACTCTTGCACAGTTCAAATTTTTCAAGTTTTGCTCACTGCAAGTTTGGGCCAGATTTGTCATTTTTGGTGAAATTCAATATTTTTCTTCTCCAAAAATTTCTGAGATAAATCAGGGCACCCCTTGGTGCATTGAGAGGCCACCTCACCAAAGATCAGCTCCAGAAAACTCTTCCACATGCCAAAAACATTTCATCGAACACCTGGCATGCACTGTTGCTGTTCAGTTTCAGTAAAATTCAGAGTTTAGTGTTTCAGTTCGGCTGTCAGTGTCGTTTTCTTCAGAGCACGGCGTCGATCTCGCCAGTAACTGCAGTGGCGCCTTGCTCCCTGTTCTCCCTCCTTATCCAGAGCGCCGCAGGTTCCTTTGGACGGGCGCAGGTGTCGGTGGCGGAGTGCCTCGCCGACGCCGGCAACTTCTGCGGTGGCAGAGCCACCCGTAGCAGCCGGCAGGGACCAGCACCAGCTTTCGACGCCGTCCAGCACCACCCGAGCCACCCGAAGCCCCCGCGTGGCAGTCCGCTAGCCTATTGTAAGGGCATATTTATCCCCAAGATGTTTTGGTGATTGATGACAATGCTTTTGCGGACTAATCGTGTGCGTTGAGTTCTTTCAGAGATTCATCCTTTGGCACGAGACGATTACTTCCCCTCGGTGTTTTATTCAAGACGGTGTAGCTCCTTCGTTTCTCCGCTGGTGGTCTAGTTCCATAGGAGTCACCGTACTATCAAGAGGGGATCCGCTTTGGTAAGGCTAGGGTGGAATCAACACGTACACATCCTTATCACACCCGATGCTTCTTTCCGCTTCATTGGAGCTATCTTTCCTAAATTTGTGCCTGCCTGTCCTGTCCCAGCGGTAGTACCGCGGTCCTCAGCGGTAGTATCGCCGAAGCTCGTTAAGCGGTAGTACCGCTCCCCGAGCGGTAGTACCGCTTGCAGTACCGTAGTGGTTCCGGGCTACTACCGCCTCGATTCTCGTCCGCTGTTTTTCGTGTCGGGTTTTATGGTACTAGTAGCGGCGGTAGTACCGCTCCAAGCGGTAGTACCGCTTATACTTCCGCGGTAGTACCGCTCGGGGGACAGGACCCTGCATCCCTCGTCAGTGCGGCAGTACCGCTGGGAGGGAGCGGTAGTATCGCTTATCAGGGGTAGTACCGCCCTGCCCAAGCGGTAGTACCGCTCTGTGCGTGGCTGTTTGGTGGGTAACAGTTGGATTGTTTCCCCCACTATATAAAGGTGTCTTCTTCCCCAAAGTTGACTTACCTCTTTCCCAAAAGCTCCATTGTTGCTCCAAGCTCCATTTTCGCCTGATCTCTCTCCCTAGCCAATCAAACTTGTTGATTTGCTCGGGATTGGTTGAGAAGGTCCCGATCTACACTTCCACCAAGAGAAATTTGATTCCCCCCACTTATCCCTAGCGGATCTTGTTACTCTTGGGTGTTGAGCACCCTAGACGGTTGAGGTCACCTCGAAGCCATACTCCATTGTGGTGAAGCTTCGTGGTGTTGTTGGGAGCCTCCAAGTGTTGTGGAGATAGCCCCAATCTTGTTTGTAAAGGTTCGCTCGCCACCTTCAAGGGCACCAATAGTGGAATCACGACATCTCGCATTGTGTGAGGGCGTGAGGAGATTAAGGTGGCCCTAGTGGCTTCTTGGGGAGCATTGTGCCTCCACACCGCTCTAACGGAGACGTATTTCCCTTTAAAAGGAAGGAACTTCGGTAACACATCCTCGTCTGCACCAGCTCCACTCTTGGTTTTTTTGTGCCTTTACTTTTGCAAGCTTACTTGTGTTGTATCTATTGCTTGCTTGTGTGCTAGTTGTCATTGCATCATATAGGTTGTCCACGTAGTTGCATATCTAGACAACCTATTTTGTTGCATGGTTTAAATTGTTAAAGAAAAGCTTAAAAATTGTTAGTTGCCTATTCACCCCCCTCTAGTCAACCGTATCGATCCTTTCAATTGGTATTAGAGTCTCGTCTCTTTATTAAGGACTTTGCCGTCCGAAGAGTATGGTTGACACCAACGACGGTGCGGAGGAGCACTCCGGTGTGAATCCTATCTCGTCTACGGCCGATGGGGGAACCTCGGTCTCACGTGAGGAATTCAATGTGGCTTTAGACACATTGAAAACCTCCATGACGACCGAGGTTAAAAGCATGTTTTCTGAATTTCTAGAAGGACTTAAACTATCCACCTCGCCGATGAAAGTGGGTCATCCCACTAACAAGGTGACGGATGCCACCTCCGACAAGGGGGGAAGCTAATAGTGAAAAAGGTCCTTCTACTAGTGGTAGAAATGGCTCCGGCATCTTTGCCCATGTGGAACCTCCTACTTATGGTGGACCGATTCCTACTATTCATTTAAATCATGCCGGTCCTCCTCCTAAGATTGTGAAAAATGAGAATTTTGATGCTTGGGTTTATCGTTTCAAGCGTCATTTAAAACATGTGAATACTAATCTTTGGAGAATTATAGAAGAAGGTTTCTATCCACATGACCCAAGCAACTTCACCCCTCGAGAAGACGTGGATAATCAATTCAATGAGAGTGCTCTCTTCATCATCCAAGATGCAATCCTTCCCGAAGATCTCCCTCATCTTCTTCCTCATGCCATGGCTAAAGACGCATGGAAATGTGTTGTGTCTCTCTATCGAGGAAGTGCTAGCATTCAATACTCCAACTATGAAGTGGTGCAAGATGAAGCCGATGAGTTTGCAATGAAAGAAGATGAAGAACCTCGTGAGCTCTTTCGAAGAGTGACCAAACTCGCGGTCGCACTCCGAGATCATGGGAGCAAGGACATGGATGACAATTGGATCAAGCGCAAGTTCCTCAAGGCCATGATGCCCTACAACAAGGCCATGTCCTCTGTCATTCGTCAAAGACCGGACTTCCACTCCATGACCTCAGGTGAAGTGTTGGATGAGTTCGTTGCAATGAGCATCTTGGACAAGACCACCGATAATGCGGTGCTCCGTTCTCAAAGGGCAAAGAAGCCCAATGAAAGATCAAGGATGTCGCCTAGAGGGGGGAGGGTGAATAGGCGCTTTAAAATAATTACGGTTTAGGCTTGAACAAATGCGAAATAAACCTAACGGTTAATTTGTCAAGCACAAAACCTACAACAACTAGGCTCACCTATGTGCACCAACAACTTATGCTAAGCAAGATAAGCAACTATGTGATAGCAAGATATATGACAAAGAACAATATGGCTATCACAAAGTAAAGTGCATAAGTAAAGGGGCTCGGGTAAGAGATAACCGAGGCACGCGGAGACGATGATGTATCCCGAAGTTCACACCCTTGCGGATGCTAATCTCCGTTTGGAGCGGTGTGGAGGCACAATGCTCCCCAAGAAGCCACTAGGGCCATCGTAATCTCCTCACGCCCTCGCACAATGCAAGATGCCGTGATTCCACTAAGGGACCCTTGAGGGCGGTCACCGAACCCGTACAAATGGCAACCCTTGGGGGCAGTCACCGAACCCGTACACTTTGGCAACCCTTGGGGGCGGTCACCGGAACCCGTCAAATTGCTCGGGGCAATCTCCACAACCTAATTGGAGACCCCGACACTTGCCCGGAGCTTTACACCACAATGATTGAGCTCCGAACACCACCAACCGACTAGGGCGCCCAAGCACCCAAGAGGAACAAGCTCAAGGGCACCAAGCACCCAAGAGTAATAAGCTTCTCAACTTGTAACTTCCACGTATCACCGTGGAGAACTCAAACCGATGCACAAATGCAATGGCAAGGGCACACAGAGTGCCCAAGTCCTTCTCTCTCAAATCCCACCAAAGCAACTAATGCTAGGGAGGAAAATGAGAGGAAGAACAAGAAGGAGAACACCAAGAACTCCAAGAACTAGATCCAAGGGGTTCCCCTCACATAGAGGAGAAGAAAGTGATTGGTGGAAATGTGGATCTAGATCTCCTCTCTCTTTCCCCCCAAAAACTAGCAAGAATCCATGGAGGGATTGAGAGATAGCAAGCTCGGAGAAGGTCAACAATGGGCGAAGAACACGAGCTCAAAGGATGAGGTTCATTGGGGAAGAAGACCCTCTTTTATAGGTGGGGGAAAATCCAACCGTTATCCCACTCACCAGCCCCGCACAGAGCGGTACTACCGCTAGGGAAGGGCGGTACTACCGCTCAACCCAGCGGTACTGCCGCGCTGCCAGGGCTCTGACCCCAGGGCGGTACTACCGCTAGGGAAGAGCGGTACTACCGCTTAGGGTGGTACTACCGCTCCTACTACCGCCCTTAGTGCCGCAAAACCCGACACAAAAAACTTTGTTCAAGAATCAAGGCGGAAGTAGCCCAGACGCACAGCGGTACTACGGCCGAAAAACCCCAAGCGGTACTACCGTTCGGAGAGCGGTAGTACCGCTCCACTACCGCTTGGAGCGGTACTACCGCTCTGAGAGCGGTACTACCGCTGGGGAGCTTCAGCGGTACTACCGCTATGGACCACGGTACTACCGCTGGCGCCAGCCTTAAGCCGCTACCGCTAAAACAAAGAATACTCCAAGGAAACCAGAACTGCCATAACTTCTGCAAATGAGCTCCGAATTGAGCAAACTCAAGCTTGTTGGATAGAGCAAGACGAGTAGCATCAAAACAGCGAGGCAGGGGAGGTATGCTTAGCAAACAAAGGAGTGAAACCTCCAACCGAGAAGAACCGGCATACCCTCCAACATCGAAAACATCATAGAAGATGCATGAGAACTCCGTTTTCAATGAACTCGAGCTTGTCATAAAAATGACTATAAGCTCCAAATCTCACAAGGAGAAGAACCAAACAAGAACCAAAAAGATGATGCAAGGATGCAATGGTTTGAGCTCTCTACGAACGATACGATCAAGCAACTCATCGAGAGCCCCCTTGATAGTACGATAATCAATCCTATAACCCGGTCTCGTGAGACCGGTAAAATAGAAAACCTATCAAGGGCAAACCTTTGCCTTGCACATGATCCACTTGAGCTAGATGATGACGATCTTCTCCTCCTCAAGATGGACCACCTTTCTTGATTGCTTTGGCTCGAAGAAGACTAGTTGATTGCTCCCCCATACTCCACTATGGGTGAGCCACTCTTCTGCACATCTTCACAAGTCCATTGTCGCCACAATGGACGGCAAGCTTCAAGCATATGATCTCTTCGTGATGATTCAACTTGAGCTTGCACACCGCAACCTAACCCCACAAAGAACTCTCACGAAGACCATGGGTTAGTACACAAAGCGTAATTGACCATGCTTACCATACCATGGGATCGCTTGATCCCTCTCGGTACATCTTCTATGCTTTGTGTGTTGATCAACTTAATTCATTCTTTGACTTAGTCTTGATCAACCTTGAATCTTTCCAACTCTCTTCCTTTGGATGATGTCTTGAAGGTAAACATGAATGATCACACAATCTTCTTCTTCAAGACATGCTTGCAATAAGCTCAACAGTCATAAGACCAATCTTTGGATAATTCCTTAATAGCAACTTGGTCATCATGAACTCTCCTTGAAACCAACAAATGGACTGCAAGAAAAGCCTATGGACAAACCCTTCAAATGTAACTCAAGGCAACCATTAGTCCATAGAGATTGCCATCAATTGCCAAAATCAAACATGGGGGCACCGCATGTTCTTTCACCCAACCTTGCCTTGAAGGCCAAGGTTAGTGTGGAAGAAGAAGAAGAAGAGGAAGATGAGGAGAGCAACCCCGAAGACACGAAGTATGATTATCATGAGCACATGGCTCTTGCCTTAAGACAATTTTGGAGTAAGAAGAATACAAGACCCAACTTCAACAAGAACAACTCAAGTGGCCTCAAGGGCAAGCAACGAGTTAGAACTTGTTTCAACTGTGGCAATGTGAGCCATTTCGTTGTGGATTGTCCTTATGAGAAGCGGGAAGACAATGGTGGCAAGTTCATCCGAAAAGACAAAGCCAGGTCCTTCCCAAACAAGAACAACTTCACCAAGAAGACTCCTACACCCGGGTTGGTAGTTCAAGAAGAATACTGTGAGGATGATGATGATGATGAAGATAGTGAAGAAACGGCTATGGCATCCGTTGCCATTGTCACAACTCCCGGGGTGTCTCTCTTCGATTCACCCAACGAGAACATCACCGCCAAGTGCCTCATGGCTAAAGCCACCAACAAGCTAACCCCCAACATCAAAACCACCATTATTCCTAATCCTCCTTCAACGGATGGCTTTGATGATGGTAAGGGGTCTAATGAGGAGGTAAATGAATTTGAGTCCTTCATGAGTAAGCTCAAGGGAAAATCCAAGAAGCACTTCGTTCCTCTCTTGGAACAACTTCGTGAAGCCAATGACATGATCGAGGCTCACGAAGAAACCATCTCTAAGATGGAAGGTCATAGTCGTGACTATGCCGATGAGATATCAGATCTCTCTAATGCTCTTGAGGAAGAGCGTGGGCATCGTTTGGATCTTGAGGAGTCACACAACGATGACCATGCCAAATTAAAGAAAGATCTTGATCGTGCTCTTGTTGTGTCTCGTGTTCTAACTTCCGAGAAGGCTAAACTTGGGGTTGATCATGCTAGACTCAAGGAGGAGTTTGATGTACTTGACAAGGCCCATAAGGTCTTGAAAGGTGCTCATGCAAACCTCAAGGAGTCTCATGCTCAACTCCAAGTTAAGCTAACCAAGGAAAAGGCCACATTTCCTCACATGGTCTTAATTGATAATGCAAATGCTACTAACCCATGTTGTGAGCATGTGCATCTTGTGGAGGAGAATGCCAAGTTGAAGAAACAACTCGAGAAAGGTCTTGTGTCATGCATACAAGGCGAGAAGAACCTAAATGACCTTTTGAGCGATCAAAAGGAAGTTGTGGGCAAGGAGGGAGTTGGGTTCTCACCCAAGTCCAAGAACAAAAAGAAGAACAAGGAGAAGAATAACAAGACCAAACGACCTCCCCCGCTCAAGCAAACCTTTGCGAAGGAGGGAGAGGGTGCTCCTAAGGAGAAGAAGAACAATGCGAAGAGTGGTGATGCCAAAGAGTGCAAAGCCAACTCTCCCAACAAAGTCAGCGACTTTAACCCCTCTTATGTGTTGTGCCGTGCTAGTGATGGGCATGTTTATGCTAAATTTGTTAGTTCTTCTTATGAGTACATTGAATGGTCTATTTGGGTTCCTAAGACCCTTGTTACTAACATCAAAGGACCCATTACTCAATGGGTACCTAAAACCAAGCATTGATCTCTTGTAGGTGTTTGCTTCCGGTGGGGGATCATGGTTGCTCGACAGTGGAGCAACAAATCATATGACCGGGAGCAAGGACTTGGTGGTGGACGTGCAAAAGATCCCATCTATGCCCACCAATGTCGAGTGGGGTGATGCCTCACATTCTAAGGTATTGGGTCTTGGCAAGGTTGTCATTTCTCATGATCTAACGATCGAGAAAGTCATGCTTGTTGAGTCCCTTGCGTTCAATTTACTTTCCGTTCGTCAACTCGCACTCATGGGCTTTGCCACCTTCTTTGATATTGATACCGTGGCCCTCTTGTGGAGCAAGACTCTTAAAGTAGCCTTTGTTGGGCATGTCGAGAACAATCTCTATGTGATTAACTTTCCGGAGCAACCCACTAAGACCGCGACATGCCTAATGGCTAAAGTTGATGTGGGATGGCTTTGGCATCGCCGTTTAGCCCACGTCAATATGAGATCTTTGCAAAGTCTTCTCAAGGGGGACCATGTCCGTGGACTAACAAATGTTAGTTTTGCCAAAGATCGTGCTTGTAGTGCTTGTATCGAAGGAAAGCTTCATGAGACGGCTCACCCTCCCACGACTATCATCTACTCGAAGAGACCCTTGGAGCTCCTGCACATGGACCTCTTTGGGCCTCCATCCTTTGATAGTCTTGGGGGTAGAAAGTATTGCTTGGTGATTGTGGATGATTATTCAAGATACACTTGGGTATACTTCTTCAAGAGGAAGAGTGAGACTCAACAAACCGTCATCGACTTTGCAAATGAAGCTCAACATCAACACAATGCAAAGATCTTGACAATAAGAAGTGACAATGGCACCGAGTTCAAGAACTACACCTTGGATGAGTTTCTTAGTGATGAGGGGATCAAGCATCAATATTCTGCACCATATACCCCTCAACAAAATGGTGTTGCAGAGAGGAAGAACCGGACGTTGATGGATGCGGCAAGGACCATGATGGCGGAGTTCAAGTCTCCATACAACTTTTGGGCCGAAGCCATCAACACTGCATGTCATGCATCCAATCGGCTCTATCTCCGCAAAGGCTTGAACAAGACTCCTTATGAGATACTCACCGGAAACAAGCCCAACCTCAAGTACTTCCGGGTGTTCGGGTGTAAGTGTTTCATTCTCAAGAAAGGTGTTTGTTTGTCTAAATTCGAGGCTAGAGCTTATGAGGGCATATTTGTTAGTTATGCTACAAACTCTCATGCTTACCGTGTTCTCAACAAGTCCACCGGACTCATTGAGGAGACGTGTAACGTGGAGTTTGACGAAAATAATGGCTCCCAAGTGGAGCAAAGTGGTACTTGTGATGTAGGTGATGAAATTCCTCCCCAAGCCATAAGAAGAACGGGTATTGGTCATATACTAACCATTGAGGAACCCCTTGTGGCCGAAGGAGAAGGACAATGCTCCACTCAAGTGGAGCCTTCATCTACTCAAGACCCACACGCTTCCGAAGAGCAAAGTGTAGGCCCTCAACCTCGGGAACAATACCAAGGGCAAGATCAATCTCAAGATGATGGTGAACCTCCAATTGATTCCCAAGGTCAAGTTCTCCCCCTCGAGCAAGTTCAAGATCATGAGCAAGCTCAAGATCAAGCTCAAGACGGCGCTCAAGATGATCAAGTTAACCCTCCTCCTTCCACTTCCGAGGAGGAATTAGAGTGTCGTGCCGCGAAGATTGCTTCCAAACTCACCACCAAAGGCCATCTAATGGAAAATTTGGTTGGAAGTCTAAGAAAGGGGGTAAGCACTCGTAGACAATTAGCAAACTATTGTGAACATCACGCGTTTGTCTCTTGTGTTGAACCCCAAAAGGTCTATGAGGCGCTCGAAGACTCGGATTGGCTCAATGCCATGCATGAAGAACTCAACAACTTCGAGTACAACAAGGTGTGGAGATTGGTGCCAAGGCCATCGGGGAACCACAACGTCATTGGAACCAAGTGGATCTTCAAGAACAAGCAATATGCTCATGGGAACATCATTCGCAACAAGGCAAGATTGGTAGCACAAGGCTACTCCCAAGTCGAGGGTATCGACTACGGTGAAACCTTTGCTCCCGTTGCTCGTCTTGAATCCATACAATTGTTGATTGCTTATGCTTCCCATCACAACTTTAAGTTGCAACAAATGGATGTGAAAAGTGATTTTCTTAATGGTCCTATTAATGAGTTGGTTTATGTCAAGCAACCCCCCGAGTTCGAGGATCCTTACTTCCCGGATCATGTGTATCAACTCGATAAGGCACTCTATGGCCTTAAACAAGCCCCACGTGCGTGGTATGACCACCTTACCGAGTTGTCACAAGATCGTGGATTTGAAGTTGGGCAAATCGATCCCACTCTTTTTACTAAGAAGGTCAAAGGGGAGTTGTTTGTGTGACAACTATATGTTGATGACATTATCTTTGGTTCCCCTAACAAAGCTTTCAATGAAGAATTTGCTGCTCTCATGACCTCTAAGTTCAAGATGTCTTCGATGGGAGAGTTGAAGTTCTTTCTTGGTTTTGATATCAAACAAAGAAGAGAAGGTACCTTCATCAACCAAGCCAAATACACTCAAGACATGCTTAAGAGATTCAAGCTAAGTGATGTCAAGCCGGCCTCTACTCTGATGCCTACCAAGTGCCAACTTGACATTGATCCCAATGGTAAAGCGGTGGATCAAAAGGTATATCGCTCTATGATCGGCTCCTTGCTTTACCTTTGTGCATCTAGACCGGATATCATGTTGAGTGTGGGAATGTGTGCACGGTTCCAAGCCGCACCAAAGGAAAGCCACTTTGTGGCGGTCAAGCGAATCTTTCGATATTTGGCTCATACCCCAAACTTTGGCCTATGGTACCCAAGAGGAGCTAACTTCAAGCTTGAAGGATTCACGGATTCTGATTGGGCGGGAGACAAGGTGGATAGGAAGTCCACTTCCGGAGGGTGCCAATTTCTTGGTTGCTCTTTGGTAAGTTGGTCTTCTAAGAAGCAAAGTTGTGTATCTCTCTCGTCCACCGAAGCAGAATATGTGGCGGCCGGTAGTTGTTGTGCACAACTCTTATGGATGAGGCAAACTTTATAAAGTGCCTCTTTGGTGTGACAATGAAAGTGCCATCAAGGTTTCTCTCAACCCGGTGCAACACTTCAAGACGAAGCATATTGAGATCCGGTATCACTTCATCCGGGATCACATTAGGCGAGGGGAGATCAAGCTCAAGTATGTCAACACTCATGATAACCTTGCAGATATTTTCACAAAGCCCTTGGATGAAGCAAGATTTCGCGAGTTAAGGCATGAGCTAAATATCATTAATTCGAGCAATGTGACTTGAACCCGTGCCCCCCCCACCACACTCAACTTGTTGTCTAGTTTAGATGTAGGCATGGACATAGGGGGAGTGTTGTTCTCTCAATGAACTCTCCCTCCCCCCATTATGCATAAATTGATCTAGTCTTTCACTTTAACCATATTTTATGGTACTAGTGCTTCAAGGACGAGTTTTGGTCATGGATCCAAGGTTAAAATCTTCGCGACGCCATACCTCTTGACTCAAACATAGGTGGCCTCGGCCACCGCCCTCTCTTGAAGAGGTGTGTTCTGTTCCGTTGTTAGTGTGTTTGTGGCCTTGTTGGTCTTTCTTCTTTCTTGGGTGTGGTTTTTCCGTTCTTTTTGAGCTTAAGCCGTGTGTGTCTAGAGGCCTGTGGTTGCTGAGCGGTACTACCGCTGGTGGTGCGCGGTACTACCGCTCTAAGCGGTACTACCGCCCACTAGCGCGGTACTACCACTGCGAGGCGGGGGCAGGGGGTTATATCTGGGGCAGGGGGAGTTTTCTTCTCCCCCATACCCATTCCCTCGCCCCCACGCTCTTCGTCTCTCCAGCAACCGGTGCCGCGGGAGGGCTCCGGCGGATCTCCCTCTCCGGGGCGCTCCTCTCCATTTCCTTCGGTGGAGACGATCCCCACCTTGTCCTTTTGCCATGGATGCCAGTATTGCCCCCGTTCTCTCTCTCTCTCTCTCTCTCTCTTCTTGTCTAGATTTCCAATCTAGCATCTTAGGGGCAATAGTAGTTGCATCTCTAGATTTTTTTCCAAATCTAGGCTTGAGTAGGATGGAGAAGGCTTCTAGGAAGTTTGGATTGGTGTTTGGTAGGAGTATTTTTGAATTTGGTAGGACGGTAGTGCTGGATCTGACCACGGCAGTAGGAAACTGATGTTTCCCGTCTCGAGCGGTACTACCGCTCCCTCTGGAGCGGTACTACAGCTTGGAGCGGAACTACCGCTCACAGGTCGCGGTACTACCGCCCTCTACCAGGTTCCACCATACTTTTACTAATCAGTGATCCTTTTTGGTTTTGCTTGGTGGCTTATGCTCGTTCTTTCTGGTTGTTTGCGTGTTCTTGTGTGTGGTTCCAGGTGATGAGCTTCCTGAGCATCAGGCTCGGCGTGTCAACCCCAGTCGTGCCACGTCCAAGCGGTGCCACACAACTGAGTATGCAGGAGGTTCCTCAAGTGCTCGTCCTCCACCCCCAACTCCAGAAGAAGCCTGGTGTCAAGCCGAAGCCTGGCAAAACTGTGCCAGAAATGCCAGCCAAGGAGTTCTGGGCAAGACGTCGCTGCAACCCCTATGAGGCAGACTAAGATCCCACTTTGGTCAACCGTCCGTTCTGGAACAGATTTCAGTTTGCCATCTTCTTTGATGTTCTCAAGGCCAAGAAGAACCTCTTTATTAACGTGCACCCCATCGACACCGACCATATGGAGAAGGATCCTGATTACTTTGGTGAAGCTCTTCAGATGTGCACTCAACTGAACATTCTTGGTGTCATGCAATCCAACAAAGATTACGATGCTGATATTGTGGCCCAATTATATGCCACGGTTCATCTCGGGACTGATGAGGACAGGATACTGACTTGGATGGCCAATGGCAAGTTGCTTTCAGTCAAGTGGAAGGCGTTCATGGAATTGATTGGGGTGGAAGATCAAGGGCTTGCGTCTCCTGTCGGCTTTCGCCCACACCACAACACCTCCGCCACTCACAAGCAAGCTCTATGGCCATACTGCACTTTGAAGATCAACCCTGAGACGAAGAAGGAAACATATGAGCTTCCTGCCTTTCTGGACATTCTTCACCGTGTCTTCTGTGAGACTCTTTTCCCTCGCATCGAGAATCTGGATATGGTTCATTCTTATCTTGTGGACATGCTTCTCTTCTGCCAATGTGAGAAGGAACAGAACACCGGAGAGTCCCTGGATATATCCCATGTTATGTGGTCTGAGCTTTTATCTGCTATCTCCGAGCGCAAGTGCCCGATCTATGGTCCGTTCATCATGCTGCTTATTGAGAAGGCCTGGGGTCGTGTCTATCCCCAGGTGATGCTAGAGACCGGGGAGTTGGTTTCTCACGACATCAAGCATCTGAGGAAGAAGGACAACTGGGGCGCTCAGGTACCTAAATCTGGAGTTCCTTTGTCTGCTACTGCCATGGAGACCGAGGAGGAGGCTGAGGCTGAGGCTGAGGATGATGATGACTATGTGCCTTCTATGGCCGAGCCCTCTTGGGCAAAGAAGCTCAAGCTCAAGATGAAGAAGTTGTTCTGCATGGAGGCTCACGGTCAGTACATGACTCATGTGGGTGAGAAGAAGGCCCGTCGTCGTCACAAGGAGCTCATGCGCTAGTTGGGTGCCACCGTTAACAGTGGATCTGAGGACCAGCTTACTGAGGAGGAGGAGTGGATTCAGCAGCACTGCCCGTGGACCGATTCTGATGCCGAGCACTTCCTAACCGATGATGGGGGTGCAGACGATCCCTTTGAGACCTGATTCTCTTGCTATCACCTGGAGCTGTAGCAACACTCCCTCTCCTTTTTGGTGTCTCGATGCCAAAGGGGGAGAGAGTTTAGGAATTTGTGTTGTGTCTTCCGTCGTTTGTTTTTTCTCGCCATTTGCCTGGTTTAGTTTGTGTCTGGTTTGTGTCAGTGAGACCTAAGTTCCAGTCATATGGTGTGATACATATGCTACTTATCTTTCGAGTATCATTATCTATGTCTATCTAGCTTATGAGTTGCTTGCTTATCCTGTTATCTATGTTGCTCTCATATATCTTGCTTAGGTAGTTGGTCTCTAAAATGTAGGGGGAGCGTTGATCCTGGTATCTGTGCCGTGCAGTCCAAAGCACTTATCTAGACAACACACATTCAGGGGGAGCCCTTCTACATTTTAGGACGGTGGGGCTTTGCACCGATCCTATATCTTTCCTGCTTGTGCAAATCCCGTATTATCATCAATCCACCAAAAAGGGGGAGATTGTAAGGGCATATTTATCCCCAAGATGTTTTGGTCATTGATGACAATGCTTTTGCAGACTAATCGTGTGCATTGAGTTCTTTCAGAGATTCATCCTTTGGCACGAGACGATTACTTCCCCTCGGTATTTTATTCAAGATGGTGTAGCTCCTTTGTTTCTCTGCTGGTGGTCCAGTTTCGTAGGAGTCACCTTACTATCAAGAGGGGATCCGCTTTGGTAAGGCTAGGGTGGAATCAACACGTACACATCCTTATCACACCCGATGCTTCTTTCCGCTTCATTGGAGCTATCTTTCCTAAATCTGTGCCTGCCTGTCCTGTCCCAGCGGTAGTACCGCGGTCCTCAGCGGTAGTACCGCCGAAGCTCATCAAGCGGTAGTACCGCTCCCCGAGCGGTAGTACCGCTTGTGAACTTCGGCCGTAGTACCGCAGTGGTTCCGGGCTACTACTGCCTCTATTCTCATCCGCTATTTTTCGTGTCGGGTTTTACGGTACTAGTAGCGGCAGTAGCGGCGGTAGTACCGCTCCAAGCGGTAGTACCGCTTATACTTCCGCGGTAGTACCGCTCGGGGGACAGGACCCTGCATCCCTCGTCAGTGCGGCAGTACCGCCCTGCCCAAGTGGTAGCACCGCTCTGTGCGTGGTTGTTTGGTGGGTAACGGTTGGATTGTTTCCCCCACTATATAAAGGTGTCTTCTTCCCCAAAGTTGACTTACCTCTTTCTCAAAAGCTCCATTGTTGCTCCAAGCTCCATTTTCGCCCGATCTCTCTCCCTAGCCAATCAAACTTGTTGATTTCCTCGAGATTGGTTGAGAAGGCCCTGATCTACACTTCCACCAAGAGAAATTTGATTCCCCCCACTTATCCCTAGCGGATCTTGTTACTCTTGGGTGTTGAGCACCCTAGACGGTTGAGGTCACCTCGAATCCATAGTCCATTGTGGTGAAGCTTTGTGGTGTTGTTGGGAGCCTCCAAGTGTTGTGGAGATAGCCCCAATCTTGTTTGTAAAGGTTCGGTCGCCACCTTCAAGGGCGTCAATAGTGGAATCATGGCATCTCGCATTGTGTGATGGCATGAGGAGATTACGGTGGCCCTAGTGGCTTCTTGGGGAGCATTATTTCTCCACACCGCTCTAACGGAGACGTACTTCCCTTTAAAAGGAAGGAACTTCGGTAACACATCCTCGTCTTCACCAGCTCCACTCTTGGTTATTTCGTGCCTTTACTTTTGCAAGCTTACTTGTGTTGTATCTATTGCTTGCTTGTGTGCTAGTTGTCATTGCATCATATAGGTTGTCCACGTAGTTGCATATCTGGACCTATTTTGTTGCAAGGTTTAAATTGTTAAAGAAAAGCTTAAAAATTGTTAGTTGCCTATTCACCCCCCCTCTAGTCAACCGTATCGATCCTTTCACCTGTACACGCTGCGGCACCGTCGCCCTGGCCTGAGCAGCGCAGAGCGTGCCCCCTGCCGCCGACGAGCTCCGTGAGCCGTTCTGTCAGAAACCTAGATTACCACCTAGAGCAGGCCAAGATTAGCACTGGAACGGAACCACTAGACCGTCGCGATGATACCTAGCCCCCTTAATCACCTGACCACCCACTGCCTCGCCGTAATCGTCGCCGGCGTTATCCCGTTCACGGCCACTGCCTCGGATCGCCTATAAAAGGGAGCCCCGAGCTCACTTTCGACCCCGCACCACACCTCCACCTCACCAGAGCCCCGCCTAGCTACTAGGAGGACCCCGAGGAGGTCTCCTTCCCCGACTCCGGCCACCCCGATCCGCCTCGGCCTCCGACTTGATTCACTCAGGTGAGACCATCCCCGCTGCCCAAACCGCATCAGCAACCCTCTAGTGCACCCAGTGCGCTAACCCGAGCCCCAATTTGACCTTTGCAGCCCTCCCCGGAGAGATCCACCAACACCCGAACCACCGTCCGTCGGAGTTGTGGCCGCCGTCGACGTGGTGCTCACCGACGACCAACTCCACCACCCACAGATGCGGAAGGACCCAAGGAACTCGTAGGTACCCTCCTTTCCCCCTACCTCGCCGTGGATCGCCTAGCCTTCAGGTGCCGGTGACTCTGTTTGAAAATTCAAACCTGACGGGTGGGACCCCCTCGTCAGCCTTTTCCCTTTTTACCGAACCGTCTTCTGAAAACGCCTTCGGGCAGAGTGCGTGTTCCTTTGGGGTTGGCGTATTTCTATACGAAGCATTTTCTGTTTTTATAAGCTAGCCCCTAGAAACTTTCTGTTTCATTACAGATAAGTCCCTCGGCCAAAACCTTAATAAATTTTAAACAAAAGGTGGTTTTGATTTGATTCTTTTCCTGTCATCTTTAGTTTTCTATCTAGTTTTTTTATCAGATTTAATTGAAAAATATTTGGAACACTTTTTGTGCACACACGGCATTTACGTTAGTATGCAGTTTCTTTATGCCGTAGATACCGACGGAGGTGACGGGACCGCGAACTTCGCCGAGCTAGACTCCGACTACTCCGAACCAGGCAAGCATGTTTGAACCTTTGATATGATGAGTGTTTTGCATGGTTGCTCGAGTAGCTAGTTCATGGCATGTTTATATGAGCATCGGTGATTGTTATATTGCATGCAAAGTAACTACAAGTGAGCTTCAAAACTCGATGTGAAATTGATGAGAGATAAACTGATCATGTGGTGACATGAGAGGTGGTAAGATGGTAGTGTTGAAGCATGCCAGTCTTATGCCAAACCGTTCAACTCCTGTGTTGACGTGAATCAAGTCACGTTACCGTCCGTATCCTTTTTGTGTGCTACCACATGTCTTCTGCAAAGAATATGGTCTAGTAGGTTGCAAGCCTCTTTCCGCGTACACACCAAATAGAGGGGCCGGGATGAGGGTTCCATGGCCCTGGATTAAAGCCAGTCATCCGGTCAGGGGGCATGGGTGTTTCCGGTTGGGACCGAGAGGGGGGCACCCCTTAGAGCGCGCGATATAAATTTGATCCCATGCTATGCGAGGTTGTAGCCTCCCCGTCTCAAAGTTTTTCTTGAACGTTGCCTAGGGTGATTCCTGGCATCGGGATGTGGAATGGGTGTGTACTGGTTAGATGGGTTTCCTCTGAAATACCGTAAACGGAAGTAGTCTGCTGTGACTACTGGAATCCGTTGGCTGTGGTTAAATAGTACAAACTCTGTAGAGTCCCAAATCATTCAAGTAACTGTATCTATGGTCAAGGACCATAATCAACTTATCTATGTCAGTCTCAATGACAAATCTCCGGTGAACATAATTGAGTGGTAAACCCGGCTGAATATTATTCCTGTGGATGGACTAACCTGTTTATTATTATTACTGAATATTTTCTTGAACTGACATAATTTCATGAACAACTTGAGTTCGGATGATGAAATATAAGCCCTTTATGTGACGTCGTGTAGACATCCGACTGTGGCATTCTTGTTGTTTATTTTTGTTATAAGCCCTTTATGTGATGTCTCTCAGACATCCGACTGTGGCATCTATGTTAATTACTTTCACTATAAGCCCTTTTTGAGATGTCGCGTAGATGTCCGACTGTGGCACGCACTGTTATTTACTTTCATTATAAGCCCTTTTCGAGATGTCGCATAGACGTCCGACTGTGGCACGCACTGTTATTTACTTTCATTATAAGCCCTTTCCGAGATGTCGCGTAGACGTCCGACTGTGGCAAGCACTATCATTTACATTCAGTATAAGCCCTTTATGTGGTGTCGCTCAGACGCCCGACTGCGGCATGTAAAATTTTATTTTTACCTTTCGAGGCGTCGCTTCAGACACCCGATTGGTCTTCAGTTACTTTTATCGGGATTTAGGGAGGACTACCGCCTGACTTCCTTTTTATTTAACCGGTCGTACAAATTTATTATTTAAGTGTGCATTACTAACCTGCTCATGTGCATCATGTTTGCATCTGTTATATCTTATGTCCAAACTGTCTTGCGAGTACATTCAAAGTACTCACCTGGCTTGTTGATTTGGCCAGATATCGACGAAGGTGATCTTATGGATGAAGAGTATGATAGCGAGTCCGACGCCTAGAGGAATCCCAGTCAGTCCCGTGCGATCCTGGAATTGTTCACTTGTACCACATACGCTTCCGCTACCCAAATAAGATCATTGAGCCTCACTCCGACGCTCGATGAGCTGCAAGATTAGGAGTCATGTCACCCACTTCACTGTGACATAACCACCACCACTTTTTATTATGAGTCAGTAGTATGCCGCCATACCCTTGTGTAATATTCGCCTTTAAGTATAATATTGGCGTGCTTGTAATAAATTGTTGAGCAGCCATAGCTCAACCTTCTATAATAATTAGTTCTTCTGGATTTCTGTATCAAGGATTTGTCTACTAGTAAGGAGATTTTTCCTATACTGGTCTATATAAAGGTCGGTTTCTCAATAAGCATTTTATTGAAAAACCGGTCGTGACAAACTTGGTACCAGAGCCAGGCTGACTATCAGAATTTTTTCCTACTTTTATAGATGGATGGCAACGACTGTGAGTCACAGGTGTTCGCCAATGTGCCTGAGGGGTTCGTCAAGCTTCTCGTCTCCATCATCAAAGTCGCGATTGGGCCATCAACTCGTCCGGAGTTCACACTCTACCAGCACAAGATCAGCGACAGTCTGACTGTGCACCAGGCCGCGGTGCAGTTCAAGGGAGGACGTGTTGAGTTTCGCCGCCTCCGATTCGTGGGAAGAGCCATGCCTACGGAGAGGCATTCTATGCAGATGGCTGCCCGTGAGGCGATAGCTCGTCTTCGGGACATTCTTCCTTCAATGAAGACTCGTCGCTACCGCTACCTTCCATGCCACGTGCCATATACCTATCACTATGCGTTCGCTTGCGCTAGAGGGGAGAGATATGAGGCTATTGAGATGTTGGTTGAATATCTCAAAGCTCTAGAGGCAGCTTTTGATAATCTCGTGGACGACCTTGTGGCTGCTCGTATGGACTCCGTGCAGGGCTGTTCCGCCAACAGGAGGGAGCTCCTCCATACAGCACCACCACTGACGTTCGTCTCGTCCTCAGCATCCTACACACCTGCCATCCGCGCCACTGCTCACCGCCTGCCTACTCCTGAAGAATTTGACCAAGTCATCGCTCCTACTCCAGTCAGAGATGCACCACCTACCGCACCCGCACCAGCTCCACAACATAGTGCTTCACGCCTTGAGCCTATTAGTGAGGAGGAGGCTGAGTCTCCAGCACCACCGGGTCTTACCCTTGGTAGGCCGAGGGAAGTCCTTACCATCTCCGACTGAGTGCGCCTAGCAGCCATGCGATGTACCAGCGTGTATGATATGTTTATATGTATATAGGTTGTGAGAAGTAGTCTGTGTGCGCATCATGTAGGAACTGGGAGAAGTGCACTAGCCTAAATAACATGTCAGGAATGTGTACGCACATCCTGAGTGATGTATTGTATAATTACTGCTTGCTTGTAAGATATGTACTAAGCGGTCCTTCTCCATGTGTACTCGAGTATTTTCTTGAAAAATGTTGGAGTTCTAAATTTTTCGCCTTTGCAAAATTATTTATTCTGCCACTCAACTTTTTTTCATGAGTTTTACAAAAAATACCCCAGAGTGGAAAATGCCTCGTCCTTGGACTCGTTCAATGCCAAGTCCGCCGGAAGAAATTTTTGGTACCCAGACTAGCAATAATTTCACACAGGGACAGTCAAGTCAGCAGGGTAGTGAAGCAACATATTCTCAAATATGTCGCCTTTATGAGTAAAGCCAGCAACAACATCAAGAAATGACGAACCATGTCATTAATATGGGAAATCATCGTGGACCATATCAGCAGCAATCCAAATTGTCTGAACTACAAAAGACGCGTCCCCCAACGTTCTCTCACACTGATAGACCTCTTGAGGCCGATGATTGGCTTCGGGACATTGAGAGGAAATTAATTATTGCATAATGTTCGGACCGTGAAAAGGTACTATATGCACCTCACTATCTCACTGGAGCAGCTGCATCATGGTGGGAAAATTTCCTACATATGCACCCCAATGAAAATGACATCACCTGGGAGGAATTTAAAGAAGGTTTTCATGGGGCGCACATTCCCAGGAGTATTATGAAAATCAAGAAAAGGGAATTTGACGACCTCAAGCAAAGAGACATGACAGTAACTGAGTACAACAGTCAGTTTACTCAATTATCTCGTTACGCCAACGAAGAGCATATGTTTGAAAACAAAAAGATGGAAAAATTCCTGGATGGTCCGGCACCAGCACTAAAATGCCAGCTGGTCGTGCACACCTTCCCAGATTTCAAGACACTGGTGGACAAAACCATTACATTGGAAAATGAGCGCCGCAGTTTGGAAGATTTTCGCAAGCGCAAGAGAGACCAGACCACTCATGCTCGCAACAACCGACACAAGACTGGAGTTTAGAAGGATGGAGCAAACAAGTCCCCGATAAATGTTCCACGCCCAAACAAACATTTTCATGCAAGGGACAAGGATTTTACGTACCGCCCAGGTGTTACTTGCTACGCTTGTGGAGAAGAAGGACACTATGCCAAGCAGTGTCCAAAGCCAAGAAACTCGGCCCCCAAACCGAACAACGGTGGCAATAATTCAGCACCCAAGCGAAACAACTTCAACCCCAATAACAACCACAGGAAGGGTCACCTGAACCATGTGACCAAGGAGGAAGCACAGAATGCCCCGGATATCGTACTCGGTATGTTCCCTGTCAACACAATACCTGCCACGGTTTTGTTCGATTCTGGAGCTTCTCACTCATTCATTTCAAAGAAATTTGCTTTGCAAAATATTTTTTTGATGCTTCCCTTGGAAAAATCCATGATCATCAAGTCCCCTGGGATTAAGCAAGTTACTCAAAGTTACTGCCAAGGTGTGGTTATTGAGCTTGAAGGGCTAAAGTTTCATGCAAACCTCATCGTATTGGAAAATAAGGGACTGGATGTTATCCTAGGAATGGACTGGTTAACCACCAACAAAGGATTTATTGACTGCTTCAATCGGACTGTAATTCTTACCCATCATCACGGGAAGACGATAAAAATTGCAGCTCAAGAAAGACCGAAGTCACAGCAACCAAGGTTGAACAAGGTGGACGTTTCAGTGTTAAGCAAAGTTCCAGTGGTATGCGAGTTCCCTGGCGTATTCCCGAAAGAACTACCAGGCATGCCACCGGACCAAGAGATAGAGTTCATCATTGAACTAGCACCTGGAACCACCCCCATTTACAAGAATCCCTATAGAATGGCACCCTCGGAATTGGTAGAATTAAAGAAGCAAATAAAAGAATTACTGGACAAAGGATTTATCCGAGCCAGCTCCTCACCTTGGGGTTCACCAGTATTATTTGCCAAGAAGAAGGATGGGACACTGAGGTTGTGTATCGACTACCGAGCACTCAACATGGTTACCATCAAAAACAAATATCCGATGCCCCAGATAAATGATTTATTTGACCAGCTCGCACAAGCTAAGGTTTTCTCAAAGATTGATTTAAGGTCAGGGTATCATCAATTAAAAGTACGGACAGAAGATATCCCCAAGACAACATTCACCTCCAGATACGGACTGTATGAGTTTACAGTAATGCCGTTTGGACTGACAAACGCCCCCGCATATTTTGTCCACCTCATGAACAAAGTGTTTATGAAGTTTATGGACAAATTTGTAGTGGTATTCATCGATGATATTATGGTATACTCCAAGACACCTGAAGAGCATACTGAACATCTCAGGATTGTACTGGGAGAATTAAGGAAACATCAGTTATACGCCAAATTCAGCAAATGTGAATTTTGGTTAAGACAGGTTGGTTTCCTAGGCCATGTATTGACCCAAGAAGGTGTTGCCGTAGACCCAGAAAAAGTCAAGGCCGTACTTGGTTGGAAACCACCAGCCAGCGTAATAGATGTACGAAGTTTCTTGGGAATGGCAGGATATTACCGCAGGTTTATTGAAGGATTCTCCACCATAGCAAAACCAATGACACAGTTACTCAAGAAGGATAAGAAGTTTGTGTGGACTGAAGCTTGCGAGGAAAGCTTCCAAGAACTCAAAAAGAAATTGACAACAACACCAGTATTGGTTGTACCAGACATACACAAAAGTTTCGAAGTGTATTGTGACGCATCCCGGAAGGGCCTCGGGTGCGTATTGATGCAAGAAGGCAAAGTAGTCGCATACGCTTCCAGGAAACTACGGAAGCATGAAGAGAATTATCCTACTCATGACTTAGAATTGGCAGCAGTCATTCATGCACTCAAAGAGTGGAGGCACTTTTTGCTTGGGAATCGTTGTGAAATATATACAGACCATAAAAGCTTGAAGTATATTTTCACACAGCCAGAGCTAAATTTGCGGCATTGGCGCTGGTTGGAACTAGTAAAAGATTATGATGTTGGCATCCACTACCACCCGGGGAAAGCAAATGTAGTGGCAGATGCTCTTAGTCGGAACCCCAGCGTGGGCAACGACAGTCTACCAAATCTGAGACCTGAATTTTAGCAAGAGTTCGCTAAGCTCAACTTGGTAATGGTCACAGAAGGCAATGTGTCGAATTTGGAAATACAACCTACCCTAATAGAACAAATTAAGAAGGCCCAGCATGGACACCCTAGCATCGAAGGCATTAAAAGAAAAGTGAATTTGGGCAAGGTCTCAGAATTCGTCATAGACGATAAGGGAATATTGTGGTACGGATATAGGCTTTGCGTACCAAATATAGAAGATCTTAAACAGAAAATTTTGGCCGAAGGCCACACCGCTCCGTACTCAATCCATCCTGGAGGGACCAAAATGTACAAGGACATTCAGGAAAAAATTTGGTGGCACGGTATGAAAAGGGATATAGCCACATTCATTGCATGTTGTGATTCATGTCAGCGCATTAAAGCCGAGCACCAAAAACCAGCAGGACTATTGCAGCCAAACAAGATACCTGAGTGGAAATGGGACGAGATTGGAATGGATTTTATTGTCGGACTACCTCGGTCACGATATGGAAATGATGCCATATGGGTCATCATAGATAGATTTACTAAGGTAGCACATTTCATTCCAGTAAAGACAACCCACACCACCCAGAAGCTTGCCAAGCTTTATCTCTCCAGTATAGTTTGTCTGCATGGAGTTCCAAAGACGATAATATTCGACCGAGGCACTCAGTTTGTCTCTAGATTTTGGGATCAGTTACAACAAGCTCTGGGAATGCAACTGGCATTCAGTACAGCATACCACCCCCAGACTGATGGACAAACTGAACGCGTGAACCAAATCCTAGAAGACATGCTGAGAGCATGTGTTCTCACCTATGGAACCAGTTGGGAGGAAAGCTTGCCATATGCTGAGTTCGCCTACAACAACAGTTACCAAGCCAGCCTACAAATGGCACCTTTTGAAGTCTTGTATGGGCGGAGATGTCGTACCCCGTTAAATTGGTCAGAAACGGGAGACAGCCGTATCTTCAGCCCAGACATGCTCAAAGAAGCTGAGGAAAAAGTTAGGCCGATCAGGGACCGACTCAAGACAGCTCAAAGCCGACAGAAGAGTTATTACGATCGAAAACATCGGGGAGTCAGCTTTGAACCTGGTGAATATGTGTACCTACGAGTATCCCCTATGAGGGGCCTACACCGGTTCAAAGTTAAAGGAAAGCTAGCACCAAGATTTATCGGACCCTTCTGCGTAGTCGCGCGAAGAGGCACAGTAGCCTAGCAGCTAGACCTACCCGAAGAACTGTCAGACGTCCACGACGTGTTTCACGTCTCACAGTTGAGGAAATGCGTAAGCAACCCAGAGAAGCATGTATCTCATGAAGACATTGACGTGCAACCAGACCTCACCTACAGAGAGCATCCAATAAAAATATTGGAGGAGTCTGAAAGGAGGACCCGTCAGAAGACAATTAAGTTTTTCAAAGTTCAGTGGAGCAATCATACCGAGGATGAAGCAACGTGGGAAAGAGAGGAGTTTCTTCGAACAGAACACCCACACCTATTTGAGGATCGGCTGAAATCTCGGGGACGAGATTTTTCCTAAGGGGGTAGGTGCTGTAACACCCCAAAATTTTGACTTGGATTTTTATTAAAATCTTTATTTGATTTAAAGGAGGTTATTTGAATTTTTCTCTTTGAGGGACTCTCCCTCTCAAAATCTTTTATGATAAACTTTTGAAAGGACCTTCTCAACCTTGGTCCTTAGTCTTAAGGGTTTTTCAAAATTTTGTTGGCTCAACCAAATTATTTTTTTTTTGAGAAAAAGTTTTGAAATACTTTCTTTTATTGACTTTGGATTTATCCTTCCTCATTCAAAAATTTATTTTTATGCCATGACCTAGGTTGAAAACTTTACTCCAAAACCCCTCCCTCCACTTTGGGTCAAGACAAATATCTAATCCTAGCAAGTTCAACCCATTTCTGATTTTTATTCAATTTATTTTATTCCCAAAACTATTTCTGTCTTTATTTTTGGACCTAGGTGGTTTACAAAGGAAGTACCTGATTTCTTTTGAGTCTTGATCCCAAACCAACTCCTTTGCCTGGTCCTTAGCACCCTCAACCTAGATCCATCAAGATCCACTCTTGCACATTTCAAATTTTTTAAGTTTTGCTCACTGCAAGTTTGGGCCAGATTTGTCATTTTTGGTGAAATTCAATATTTTTCTTCTCCAAAAAATTCTGAGATAAATTAGGGCACCCCTTGGTGCATTGAGAGGCCACCTCACCAAAGATCAGCTCCAGAAAACTCTTCCACATGCAAAAAACATTTCATCGAACACCTGGCATGCACTGTTGCTATTCAGTTTCAGTAAAATTCAGAGTTCAGTGTTTCAGTTCGGCTGTCAGTGTCATTTTCTTCAAATCACGGTGTCGATCTCGCCAGTAACTGCAGTGGCGCCTTGCTCCCTGTCCCCCCTCCTTATCCAGAGCGCCGCACGTTCCTTTGGACGGGCGCAGGTGTCGGTGGCGGCGTGCCTCGCCGACGCCGGCAACTTCTGCGGTGGCAGAGCCACCCGTGGCGGCCGGCAGGGACCAGCACCACCTTTTGGATCCGTCCAGCACCACCCGAGCCACCCGAAGCCCCCGCGTGGCTGTCCGCTAGCCTGTACACGCTGCGGCACCGTCGTCGTGGCCTGAGCAGCGCAAAGCGTGCCCCCTGCCGCCGCCGAGCTCCGTGAGCCTTTCTGTCAAAAACCTGGATTACCACCCAGAACAGGCCAAGATTAGCACTGGAACGGAACCACTAGACCGTCGCAATGATACCTAGCCCACTTAATCACCTGACCACCCACTGCCTCACTGTAATCGTCGCCGGCGTTATCTCATTCGCGGCCATTGCCTCGGATCGCTTATAAAAGGGAGCCCCGAGCTCAATTTCGACCCTGCACCACACCTCCACCTCACCAGAGCCCCGCCGAGCTACTAGGAGGATCCCGAGGAGGTCTCCTTCCCCGACTCCGGCCACCCCGATCCGCCTCGGTCTCCGGCTTGATTCACTCAGGTGAGACCATCCCCGCCACCCAAACCGCGTCAGCAACCCTCTAGTGCACCCAGTGCACTAACCCGAGCCCCAATTCGACCTTTGCAGCCCTCCCCGGCGAGATCCACCAACACCCGAACCACCGTCCGTTGTGGCCGCCGTCGACGTGGTGCTCGCTGACGACCAACTCCACCACCCACAGGTGCGGAAGGACCCAAGGAACCCGTAGGTACCCTCCTTTCCCCCTACCTCGCCGTGGATCGCCGCCGGCGACCACCGCAGCCCTCGGGCGCCGGTTACTCTATTTGAAAATTCAAACCTGACGGGTGGGACCCCCTCGTCAGCTTTTTCCCTTTTTACCGAACCGTTTCTGAAAACGCCTTCGGGCAGAGTGCATGTTCCTTTGGGGTTGGCGTATTTCTAAACGAAGTGTTTTCTGTTTTTATAAGCTAGCCCCTGGAAACGTTCTGTTTCATAACAGATAAGTCCATGGGTCAAAACCTTAATAACTTTTAAACAAAAGGTGGTTTTGATTTGATTCTTTTTCTGTTATCTTTAGTTTTCTGTCTAGTTTTTTATCAGATTTAATTGAAAAATATTTGGAACACTTTTTGTGCACATACGTCATTTACGTTAGTATGCGGTTTCTTTATGCCGTAGATACCGACGGAGGTGACGGGACCGCGAACTTCGCCGAGCTAGACTCCGACTACTCCGAACCAGGCAAGCATGTTTGAACCTTTGATATGATGAGTGTTTTGCATGGTTGCTCGAGTAGCTAGTTCATGGCATGTTTATATGAGCATCGGTGATTGTTATATTGCGTGCAAAGTAACTACAAGTGAGCTTCAAAACTCGATGTGAAATTGATGAGAGATAAACTGATCATGTGGTGACATGAGAGGTGTAAGATGGTAGTGTCGAAGCATGCCAGTCTTATGCCAAACCGTTCAACTGCTGTGTTGACGTGAATCAAGTCACGTTACCGTCCGTATCCTTTTTGTGTGCTACCACATGTCTTCTGCAAAGAATATGGTTTAGTAGGTTGCAAACCTCTTTCCGCGTACACACCAAATAGAGGGGCCAGGATGAGGGTTCCATGGCCCTGGATTAAAGCCAGTCATCTGGTCAGGGGGCATGGGTGTTTCCGGTTGGGACCGAGAGGGAGGCACCCCTTAAAGCGCGCGATATAAATTTGATCCCATGCTACGCGAGGTTGTAGCCTCCCCGTCTCAAAGTTTTTCTTGAACGTTGCCTAGGGTGATTCCTGGCATCGGGATGTGGAATGGGTGTGTACTGGTTAGATGGGTTTCCTCTGAAATACCGTAAACGGAAGTAGTCTGCTGTGACTACTAGAATCCGTTGGCTGTGGTTAAATATAAACCCGGAAAACATCGGGCCGGGCCTGGTTTTGGGCCGGGCTTATAAAAGCTCGACTTTCATTTCCCAAGCCCGAGCCTGGCCCGAAGTCCGAAATACTCCCTGTTTTCAAGCCCGAGCCCGGCCCGAAGTCAAGCCCGAAGCCCGAAAGCCCGGCCCGAACGCTGTTTTTTAGTGTACGCACATGCAAGCCCGGCCCGAAGCCCGAAAGCCCGGCCCGAAATACATAAAAAATGAAGCCCGAGCCTGGCCCGAACTATCTTCCGGGCTGCAAAACTAGGCTCGAGCTCGGCCCGAACATCAAGCCCGACCCGGCCCGGCCCGGGTTTTTCGGGCCGCGCTCGGGCCGGGTCGTCGGACCGGGCTGCCCATGCCCGGGTTTAGTTAAATAGTACAAACTCTGCAGAGTCCCAAATCATTCAAGTAACCGTATCTATGGTCAAGGCCCATAATCAACTTATCTATGTCAGTCTCAGTGTCAGTCTCAGTGACAAATCTCCGGTGAACATACTTGAGTGGTAAACCCGGCTGAATATTATTCTTGTGGATGGACTAACCTGTTTATTATTATTACTGAACATTTTCTTGAAGTGACATAATTTCATGAACAACTTGAGTTCGGATGATGAAATATAAGCCCTTTATGTGACGTCGCGTAGACGTCCGACTGTGGCATTTTTGTTGTTTATTTTTGTTATAAGCCCTTTATGTGATGTCGCTCAGACATCCGACTGTGGCATCTATGTTAATTACTTTCACTAGAAGCCCTTGTCGAGATGTCGCGTAAACGTCCGACTGTGGCACGCACTGTTATTTACTTTCATTATAAGCCCTTTTCGAGATGTCGCGTAGACGTCCGACTGTGGCACGCACTGTTATTTACTTTCATTATAAGCCCTTTTCGAGATGTCGCGTAGACGTCCGACTGTGGCAAGCACTATCGTTTACATTCAGTATAAGCCCTTTATGTGGTGTCGCTCAGACGCCCGACTGCGGCATGTAAAATTTTATTTTTACCTTTCGAGGCGTCGCTTCAGACACCCGATTGGTCTTTAGTTACTTTTATCGGGATTTCGGGAGGACTACCGCGTGACTTCCTTTTTATTTAACCGGCCGTACAAATTTATCATTTAAGTGTGCATTACTAACCTGCTCATGTGCATCATGTTTGCATCTGTTATATCTTATGTCCAAACTGTCTTGCGAGTACATTCAAAGTACTCACCTGACTTGTTGATTTGGCCAGATATCGACGAAGGTGATCTTATGGATGAAGAGTACGATAGCGAGTCCGACGCCTAGAGGAATCCCAGTCAGTCCCGTGCGATCCTGGAATTGGTCACTTGTACCACATACGCTTCCGCTACCCAAATAAGATCATTGAGCCTCACTCCGACGCTTGATGAGCTGTAAGATTAGGAGTCATGTCACCCACTTCACTATGACATAACCACCACCACTTTTTATTACGAGTCAGTAGTATGCCGCCATACCCTTGTGTCATATCCGCCTTTAAGTATAATATTGACGTGCTTGTAATAAATTGTTGAGCAGCCATAGCTCAACCTTGTATAATAATTAGTGCTTCTGAATTTCTATATCAAGGATTTGTCTACCAGTAAGGAGATTTTTCCTATACTGGTCTATATAAAGGTCGGTTTCTCAATAAGCATTTTATTGAAAAACCGGTCGTGACAGGGTGAGACGTACTTGAGGGGAATGGAGCGGGGTTTCCTCTGGTTTACCAAACAAATATTATGTTTTCTGTTTTGTTTTTTCACGCGGTTTTCTTTGATTTTTTCCTGGTTTTTCTCTTTTCTTTCTTTTGTTGTTGTTTTATTCAGTTTTTAACTCTTCCTCGGTTTTCACTGGTTTTTTTTATTTCGTTTTTTTGTTTTCTCTTTGATTTTCTTTCTTTCTTTCTCATTTTGAATATTTTGTTTGTTTACTCTTGGGTTTCAATGCTTTTCTATAACTGTTTGTATATACTAATACATTTGTCTAACACAATATTAAAATTATATATAGCAAATTAATATTTTTTTTAATCCATGGTCAAGATTTTTTCTATATATATTTAACACTTTTATTTTTTAAATATTTCAAATACAAGTTAAACCATTTTTAATACATGAACAACAAATTTTATACACATTCAACTTTTTAAATAGAAGTTTAATATTTTCTGAATACTTCGTCAACATTTTTATTATACACATTTAACATTTTTTACAATATAAGATACAGATTTGTTTGAATGCATGGTCAACATTTTATCAACACCATTGAAGATTTTTCAAATACAAGTATAACATTTTTTTTACTACATGGTTAACATTTTTTCTATACGCGTTTAACATTTTAAACTGAAATTCTATTATTTTTTTTAATACATGGTGAACAATTTTTTGTACATATTTAACATTTTTGAAATACAAGTTTGACATCTTTTTAATACATGGTCAATATTTTTTTCTTTACAAAATTAACATTTTTAAATGCAAGTTTAACTTTTGTGGCATTTTGGATTCCTCCAGGCTACCAAAATATTGCCAATTAAGTGAACTTGCGACATATTCTTCTATGAAGTCGGTCTTGCCTGCATTGGGGATTTACGGGCGCGTCTAGACCTTGCTTGCATTGTGCTCACCTACAGAGCAGCAACATGGGCCAGGCCCAGGACATGCTCACTTCTGACGTTTTGTTCAGCTGCATATGCATATATGTTAGTCGTGTATATCTACCTCTAAAAAAAACTCAGGTATATCTTGTAGCTGTCTAGATGCCATCTCGCCCACATACCATTGTGCAGTAGTGTGGCATATGGCTTGTTTACATAGCGTGTCATATACATCCATGTGAAAAGTATGTTCTCATGTTGCAAAGAAATGTTCATACAATTAGAAAAAATGATCTTGACATTTTAAAATATTATCATGCATACAAAATATTTATAACTTTTATCTAACAGGTATAAGAAAATAAAATAATGTTTGCATGATTTTTACAAAATATTTGTGCTGTTCAATAAAATATCATGACATTTAAAAAATGTTCACACGATCAAAACATGTTCATGACATGTAAAAAATTGGTTGCCCAGTTTTGAAAAATATATCACATATTAAATGTTCAACATGTGCTCGGACAAATATTCAACGCGTATTCGGATAAAGTGTTCAACACGTAATTTAAAAATGTGCAAGTTGTATTTCAAAATTCTAACGTATATCGGTAAAATGTTTTCCTTGTATATGAAAAATGTTTGATATGTATTAAAATACTGACATGTATCTGAAGACTGAAAACAAAATAAAATAGAAACAAAAATGAAACAGAAAAAAATTGAAAACCCAAAAATATAAAAATTGAAAGAAAGCCAATAAAATCATTAAATAAAAACACAAAAAAACTGCGCAGAACCTTCCCCAAACCGGGCAAGTTTCCTCAGACCAGTCCTTGTATCACAGACGAAGATATCTTACTCATGTATATCTTGTTGTTGTCTAGATCCACGCTCGCCCATATACCACAGAGCAGTAGTGTGGCATATATCTTGTTCACATAGCATGGCATATACATGGTATAAATTTGTAATGTAAAAAAGTTTGTTCTCATGGTTTACAAGAATGTTTATACAATCTATATCTATACCTACTAATAAAAGAAACAGGTATTCTTAGTCCGTCATGCTATTTTGTAAAAAAAAACCCCGATGTTTCTGACATTAAACTCACAGTACATATCAAGTGTTTTTTAAAATACTCATATCTTTTAAACTGTAACTCCAAATTTAACATATTATATATGAAATTTGATTAGAAAAATATGTAAAATCTAAATATGATGTTATTTTACCTGTTAACAATTAAAAGAAATACTATTTAGGCTGCAACATTAATCAACAATGCATTATCCGTCTTTTTTATACCGGTACTGATTCAGTTGGGGGTGAACACCTCAGCAAAATCAGGATTGGACATCAAATTGAAGCTAAATTTGTTAGAGACACCAATAAATAAGGACATGCATGACAAGAAATAAAGAACCAAATAAAGATGGGATATCCGCTATAAAATAAATAAAAGAGAAAATGCAGAGGAGATCCGATAAAGATGAGATGTTGCGCTATTCCCTTATATATATATATGAAGAAAAAAAGAGAAGACATGCATGAAAAAAGTAAAAAAGAAGGCATGCATGACAAAAAGTAAAATAGAAGACAAGTTTGATAAGAAATAAATAGTGATCAAACAGGGACCAATACCTATGGCATGTATGGCAAGAAATAGTGATGAAATAGGGGCACAAGTACCTGCGTCAACATGAGACCATAAAAAATGTTCTTTTCCAGACAAAAAAAACTCTTTTTATGATTACAAAATCCTTTATCTTTTTACAACCTTTTTAACTCCTCAAGTATTTAAGAAATAGCTACAAATTCTCAGATTATAGAACATTTTTTGTAAATTAAGAGCGTGTGGTATTTTTCTCCCGTTGCAACGCACATACCTTTTTGCTAGTAATAATAAAAATTGCCTTTTTACGAAAATATTCCCATGCTTAAAAATTTGGTTTCATGACATTTCAAAAGTGTTCAAGTGACCACAAACATGTTTATAACATTTTTTCAGAAAATCCATGAAATTTTAAAAATTGGTTGCCCAATTGTTTTTAAAAAACAACAAATAGAAAAAAAACTGTGTGCCATTTAAAAAGGTTCATAAAACTTATAATATATTAGCATGTTTGAAAAAACAACATCTTTTTTTGGTGTGTTCAACATGTGTTCAAAAAATGTTCATCATATATTTGGAAATATTCAGTATACATTTGACAAATGTTCAACTTGTAACAAAAAAATGAGCAACTTGTATTTAAAAAATGTTGAACGTATATCTAAAAATGTTCAACTTGTATACAAAAAATGTTTGGCATGTATCTGAAGAATGAAAAGAAAATAAAAACAAATTGGAAAATAGAGCCCTCTCCCCACCCCACCCCACCCCAAAAAAGGAAGAAAACCAATAAAAACCGCTAAAGAAAATACAAAACCGCACATAACCTATGACCAAACCGGGCGGAAGATTCCTCAAATAAGTCCTTCGAAGTTTTCCAAAACCGCTCGTTAACACCAATATGGGTCGGCATACTTCATCGATCCCACTGTAGGCGAGGGCTGCCTGTGTCTTGCTGTAAGCAAGACATAGCTTTTGCAGGGATTTACTGCAGTACGACGACTTTTTCTTTACAGTTCAAAATGTCTTTCAGTTCCTCTAAAAAAATACAATTTCAATTTCTCAAATGAAAACATAGCATTTGCTCCAAACAGATACAAACTACTCGACACGCGTAAATACAGTAAAATACTCAAATTCTAATAAGAAAATGGATTCTTAAATGCCCTAGAAAAACTTAATGCTCACAACAAAAACAGAAGGTTCAGCATCTAGCCACCTTTCCACCCTTGCTAGAACAGGTACTATTGTAGTGTTTGAATATGTAGTTCCGCACAAATAATTCGTGTGAAAACCTAACATGATTGGACCAAAATGGCGATGTCCTCTAGTCCATACGGGCAGATGTCTGATTTAAAAATGTAGCGTGAATCATGGACCTACTTTGGCAGGAGAGTTCAATGCAATGCACCCAACTGTCAGCCCAGAGCCTACACCCATCAGTCTGTTTTTCATGCATGCCCTCATCCCACAGCAGCTTGCCAGGCTCTGTACGTTTGGAGCAGTAGAAATGTAGAATTCCATCGATACACATAGACATACACATAATGGCATATTCTACGAGACTACTCTATATTTTCAGTAACTTTCTTGGTGATGCTCTTACATTTGGTAGTAATAAAATGAAATGATCTACGTGTCTTTTGCCTGTTGCAACACTAGAATGAGGCCAAATGCCAAGAACAGCGGTGCACCTGATGACTCCACGAAGCCATATCAAACCTAGCTAAATTTTATTTACAATTCAAGGCAACGGTGACTGGACAAGTCCGGGCGAAATTAATGATGCTCTGAGGAACAACACAGTGCTGCTGCAGTGCTGCATCCCGGCTGCGGTAAATATCGGCCGAAAGATACTCTGCGTCCTTGCGCTGCTGTGCATGCAGCCTAAGACAAAAGGCACTGGTCGGTAGTCGTATTAAGATGCGGGTGACCAGTGAGGCGCATGGCAGCGGTAGCACAGAATGACGACCATATTGTTGAAGCTGCATGCCCTCTTGTCGAGCCGTCCAAGCGCCGTACCTCCCTCTCGCGGTCTCGCCTGTAGACTCCTGCCCAACGTTCACACGGCCGGCAGGCCTTTGCTAGGCGCTTACGGTGCACGGTAAGTGGATGCGATTAGCCGATTACTGGTAGAGTAGCTAGCTAGAGTTGCACTTGTACGTGTACGCATCGATGGATGGCTGCATGGGATCGGTCTACTCCTTTTTGCCATGGCACGGGAGCTCCTGTCCTATGCCAAGCTCGAGATGCAGACACGCAGCGGCTTTGGGCGGTTGCGCGCAGCCTCTTCTCACACGTGACCTACCGGCGCGGACCGGGCCGGGCAGCGGTACGTACTTGTTGGACCCATCCAGGAACCACGCCAGGATGGATCGAACCAAAACGCCATCGATCCATCTTTAGCATGGTGTTTATCCCGGTGTCGTTTGCGCGGTGGTAGGATCGATCTCACTCGGCAGCATGTATCTATCATCACGTATGCATGGTCGATCTGGGTTGATCAGGTACCGATGCTACGAGCATGATATGACCGGCGAGTACGCAAGATATGATGGATGTACGAGCCATGCATGGCGTAGCTACCGATTGTGGACGATCTCAGCGTGCGCGCATTGGCTGCTATGGTCTCGTGAAGACCACTAAGCTATAGCCATGTCGTTTACGGGGAGCCCGCAGATTCCCTACCGGAGTAGAGAGTACGTACGCTCGCAGTGCATCATTGCGCGCGCATGTATGTTCACGGTGCGCGTGCATGTACGTGGACGCCATTGGAATTTCAGGACGATCCTTTCCTTTTCCTCCGTGCTTGTTTGTGGGTGCCCGGCCCGGCCAAACGACCGAGCAATGAATGCGCGCACATGTTGTGGCCCTGCGGGTGCATGCTGCTCGCGAAAACTTCCAGGATTGATGAGTGTCGCGCCTACGCAATTCCTGGATCTCAGACTGTGTAACACGCGGATCGATACGTATTCAATTGCGATATCCGTTTCGCCGGCCATGCCAACACAGAGCACTGCAGCGCCGGGGAGCCGGTCCAGAGCCGCTGCTGGTCTTGCCACCGCCAGCCGGACCCGGTCCCAGCGTCTTGTGTGATGATCAGGTCATCAGACTCAGGAGGTTGGAGCAATACCAGCTTTGCTCCGGCCATGGCACCCACCCCCGTGGCCATGTCGCGCTACTGTTGCGTCGCCTCACCCTGACGCTGTACGTCGCAGAGCGGGTCGATCGACGTGACAACACCGTCGAAGCTGCATGCGATGCGTGGGACGGAACGGAATAGAAAAAGGCGAATTATTTCCCGATCCGGAATGCGCCACCGCGCGCTTTCGGTCCGGTCACACGCACGTCGTGGCCTTGCCGGGCGACCGGAGAGCACGCACGGGCACGGCGTGGGCATGGCCCGCCGGTTGATGTGGCCAACACAGCGCGGGAGCTGTGCAAGTAGTAGACCGCGGTGCATGCCAAGAGCCCTAGACAGACAGCTCCACGACGAGGGCTAGCTACTACACCTCGCCGCCTGGGCATTTCAGCCATCGTCGTCCACTGACGGGTGGCGAGCTGACGACTCGAGGAGATGTGAGCGTTTTGACCTTTTGACTGCGTGTGCATTGCGTTGCATGATGCATGTCGATTCGACCCGGGCGGCGCCGGGCAAAAGCCTGAAATGACGGAGCGGTGAGCCGACCCGGCAGGTCCGTACGCTGCCGCTACCTGCTCGCCTGCCACGCTCCAGGGAGAAAAATTCTGGCTCCCTCGGACCCCGTGAAGAAATTTCGTCGCAGTACATCAACTTGGCAAGTTTCAAGCTGGGGCTACGTCGACCATGGAGATCCACCGTTTGAACATCCACAGGGAGGTGTAGGCCTCCTTTGGAATGTAGCCAAGGTAAAAACGCAAGAAATTTCCCGAAAATACGCAGGGGCACTTAAGCACGGGGCACTCACCTGCCAAGTCCTACTCGTTTTGCCTCGTGATTCGTCCAGTAGTTCAATCCCTGGGCACAGTAAAAAAGAAAATCCTACAAAAAGTTTTTCCAAATGATAACGCTGACACGTGTGAGCGTTTGCAACTTGGTCCAAACGCATCCGCTGCCGTTGGATGTTGTTGCACGAATCTCACAGCAGAGCGCGAGAGGGGGTTCGTGTGCCACGTCGCCTGCAACCGCGGCTGGATCAGTGCGGTTGCCACCCTCGCCGTGCGGGCAGCTGCCACATCGCTCGAACGACCCACAATCGCCACCTTTGCCCCCCATTTCACTCCACATCTCGCGTATTCACTCACGGTCTTCTCCCATTCCACTTCTCACCCCCTCTTATCCTCTCTGTGTCCCGCACTGACGGTGTCGCGACGACGCATCGGCGATTTCGGCGGCTATTCCGCAGTGGCGCCCGCGGCGTCTTGTTGCAGGCGACCGCGCTCCAGTAGCCACTGCAGCGTCGCCAGAGAGTGCACCACCTGAGGTAATGCCGTCGAAATCTTTACCCCCTTTCTCTCCATCTCTGATTCTGCGCCTCGAATCCACGGCGAATCCACGGCGTATTATTGGGGTTCTCCGTTCCCCGTCGGTGGGAACTCTCCAGGGTGTCGCCAGTGGGCTGTGGATGGTTTCTGTTTGTTGCATTGTGGCCGTTGGATCGTTCTTCTAGTCGCCCGCGGTTTTCGTGCTCTGTTTTCTAGCGTCGGGTTCATTTTTCTTCAAATTGTGGATTCTAGTAGATGGTGCACTTGGTCGATCGAGGCTGTTTTGTGCCACAAATGTTGTGAAGTAGGGGCTGCCTCCCTAGTTTCGAGCGTTTTGATGTGACTGCAATGAAGTTAAAGAGCATAGCATGAACCCTAGATTCGGTTTCTGATGGTTAGATTCACTTGCGGTTTTGTGCTTAGGTTGATGGCAAATGTGTGTGCTCTAATCATAATTAGTTGCCTCTATGTTGTTCCAAACATGGCAACTACATAGCTTCGATTTTGCTGCCAGTTGTCATTCTGTTCTCTCAGCAGACGACAACTCCAAAGCTACCCAAACGCAATAGTTGTCACGCCTCCGTGTGTGATGCAGGCAACTGGCCAAAATGGCGAATGTGTGTGCTCCGATCATAATTAGTTGCCTCTGTGTTGTACCAAACATGGCAACTACATAGCTTCGATTTTGCTGCTAGTTTCCGTTCTGTTCTCTCAAGATACACGGTAACTCCAATGCTGCCCAAACACACTAGTTGACGCGCCTTCGTGTGTGATGCAGGCAACTGACCATGTGCTAACTAAATTAGTTGCCATGGTGTCTGTCTATGCAGGGGCAAATCACATTTGTGTGTGCTTAGTGCTAAGTTGCCATTCTGTTTTCCTAATAGATGGCAACTCCATATTTTCCTTCAGTACTCTATTTGTTTACTGTGTTGTTTTGTAGTGACGGAGTCAGTTGACAAAGTGAGCATCATTTTGTAACTAGTACCAATCTTGGCAACTATGCATTGTTTACGATCGTTTACCATAGTGCTTATTTCGTACATTACGGCAGTTAGCAACAAACATCAGTATGTACCTAGAGGCAAACATGGCAATTATGCGTTCACGGTTGTATGCGGTGTAGGCATGGCAGTTACATGGCCGCATTTTTCTTAGATCACAATTCAAAATGTGTTGCCGCGTTGTTCTACTTCCCCATGGCAAGTGTATCCATTGCTATAGCTTCATATCAGTGGCAAACAGTCTAATTCCTGTCAGGATGGCAACTGCATCATGTGCCATTAAGGTCATCTACTTTGTGACAACTGTTGTTATCCATATGTTTTGTGATATGTGAAAAGTAAGTCTTATCTGATATTTGTCACCCGCATATCTACCGTCCACCAACTAGCAAACTTGGCAGTTTCCAACAGTGATCAACTTTATTAGTTGACATGCTTACGTCGCGCTCATGTCCAATATACTATGTTTACCTGCACACACTAATGTGTATTTGCTGTTGTTTATAGCATCATGGTTCGTAACCACTTGGAGGACGATGACAATGACTTCATGGAGCCACCGCCACGAAACGACGGGGCTGGTGCTAAGAAAGCTAGGGAAGAAGTTGTTTTTTTTGTTTTTTTCATGGTGTGCAAGAGAGTTTGTTTCAGGTGTTTACGGTTTCTGTTTTTTTGTCAGAAATGATTGATGGCAATAGCGAATTTGTTCCTGCTTGCAGAAGAAGAAATCTCCGTGCAACAGGGCTTCACAAGAAGGGCTAATTGTGTTGATCAAAGGATTTAGTCCAGGACAGAAGTCAGCTGCCGGTGAAATGGGGATGCAGGCTCTAATGGATGTGCGATGCACGAGTTTGGTGAACCCTATGTGCGACTGGCTTGGGGAGTTGTATGGCCCTGAGTCCAGGGAATTTGTTATCCCGGGACATGGGAGGATACCATTGGACGAGGAGTCGGTTTTCTGCACATTGGGTGTTTCTCGGGGCCATATTAAAGTTCCGTACGAGGTGAACATGATATTGAGCTAGAGTTGTTCCCCCGTGTGTTCCCCGGTCAGGCATCCATGCCCAACAAGACTGCACTTGCAACTTCGCTGCTTCAAATGAATTCCTATGGAGAGGCATTCGAGATGAAGTTGTTGATGTACTTGTTATCATTTGTCTTTGAGCCTACAACATCTCTACGACCAAGCAACAAATGCTTTCACATCTTGGTAAAGGCTCTGCATTTCTTTTTCATTTTTTTTCATCAGCTGTTTTGTTGTCATCCCCTAGCATGCTTGTCCACTTGATGTTCTTTTTAATGGTGTATGTGCTAACGTCCGTGTTTGAAATTTCTGCAGGCGAGGTTGAAAGACGTAAAAAACATGACATGGTGCAAGTTCATTGTTGATTTCTTAGACGACGCATTTGCTAGTAAGATGTATCAGAAGGGTTGTCGGATGCACGTGATGGTGATAATTTCTTCGCACATGCTTCTATTATGTTGCTTTTTTGTGCCTTGTTGCGTTTGAATTCGCTGAAGGTGGCTGATGTGTTTTACGCAAACATATTGTTCATTCGTAAACTATGGCAAATCCATTTGCTAAAACATGGCAATTTTAGTTGCTTAGAGATGGCAACTACAGTTGCCTTCCATGGCAACTATACTTGTTCATACATGGCAACTCCAACTGTAAGCACATGGCAACTTTATTTAATACTACATGGCAACTGTGCACTCATTGCTTCCACATTGCACACAGTCATGGCAAATTATGTTCATGAGGGTGGCAACCTTATCTTCAACTACTCCTAGCACTCTATAATGTTTATTATACTATTCCGTGTTGTGCAACTCATGTATGTCGATAGACTTGATATCTCAAGTGTCAACTTTCCTGCTGAGATAGGAGGTCCGCCTCCTTCACATAAGTTTATTGTATTTGCTTGGACGTACGAAGATGTCAAGGTTGTTCTTGCTACAGATAGGATTTCCGAATCAAAGTTCAGGAAACTCCATGTTACTTTTGTTTTCTCTCTATATTATGTAGTGTGTTTCGAAGTTCGTTGCAAATTTTTCTTTTGTTTGGAAGTTCAATTCGAAGTTCCACATGAATAAGTTTAGCATGGCAGTTTTGTGCATCTTTTCTTCCAAAAATAAGTAAAGTGGTGCACATTCTTTATAGGTTTTGTATTTCGGGTAAACGAATTATTACACTAATGGCAATTATAGTTGTCTATGCTTGGCAAGTTCAGTATGTTTCAAATGTGAACCATTTAAAAAAATCGCATTTTCATTTGCATTTGCACATGGCAACTAATTACCATTGTGGATGGCAAATATTTCTCATCCCTCGTGGAAAATCACCTGCACTTGTCTAAATGTAATACTTTTGCACTGTCCAAGCACACATGCTCAAAACTTCATATGGCAACTGCCGACTGCACAAATTTTACATGGCAACTCTTTAAGCACCACGCGAAAATTATGTGTGCCCTTTCTATGGCATTCCGTTTTCATCATACATGTGTGATGCGCATTTGATGTCTTTCTTGCCTGACAACTGTTTTTCAATCCACTGTTGTGCAGCTGATGGCTAAGCATGTTGTAGACTACAATGTCTTTGGTGGGCCTCAAAATTTCAGCAAATGAATGGACGTCTACTCAGCTCCATCTTGTCCCGCTGAGGTAATCTAACAGAATGTTGTGTATTTGTGCCTTCTGCTTTTTGAGATTTCCAATGTTTCTTCACTTTGTTAAGTTTTTCGCATGGTACACATGCGTGATTTTTAATTTTGTCTTGTTGTTATCAGGACAGGGATCCTATTGAGAATCTGGTTGGTCAATTTGTATCTGGCATGACCAATTTGCTTGGGAAGCTCGTGGCGGGATGGACAACACTGTCTGGTCCTGATGGTGATGCAGTTGACAAGCAGTTCATTGCTTTCGCTGGAGAATGCACACATCGCCCAACGGTCTCTCGTGGCCGTTATGACTACAACAGTTCTCAGGAGCTTCCTAACACGCAAGACACTGATTTAGGTTTTGATGGCATGGATGATGTGCGAGGGAGTTCCCAGGAGCTTCCTGGCGGTGCTGCTGATAAGGATGGAGATGATCACATGAAGAATGTTGACCAAGACACTGACCATGTCGTTGTTCCAGAAGTTCGGGGTAGAGCACCCCATGGCAAGGCTCCATTGTTTGCGCCACCATCCGATGGAGGGAATGCCTCGACTGGAGTGAGTGATGAAGGTGATTTAGCTAAAAAGAGGGGAAGGGTGCCAGAGGACACTGCTCAGGTCCTTTCTGCCAAGAGGGTTCGCATTGACCCCGTTGCTGACAGGAGGAGGTTTGCTCTTTTTTTGCATTCCATGTTTTTTTGGCTTCCAAGAAAAAGTTTTCTTTTTTGTTTCTTACATACCTTGATTGCAACTTCCTTCATCTTTTTTCGTATACGTTTTCTCGTGATCAGCGAGGTGATAGCCGGTGGTAGAGCAAAGAAACAGAAAGCTAATGCCACGCCCTCATGTGCTTATGCTCGGTTGAAGGAGCCCAGACCCTATGATGTCGGTGTCACGTCGACACACACGTCTCCTTGTGTGGCGATGACGAACATCGGGAATCCTGCATGTTGGAAGACTTGAGGAATCAAACCAGGAGGTTTGTTTTTCTTTGGTTTCTATTTTTTGTGCCCAATGCCAAATTATGTTTGGATATCATGGCCACTATTGCGTATCGCAAATGGCAAAAAAAATTCTCACACATGGAAACCATGGCTTCTTGTCCCACATGTAACTTAGTTTTTTGTACATTTGGACCTCATTTTCTCAAACGACACGTGGCAAATTTATTGCATCTTAGATGGAAAATTATGTTTGATGCTCATGGCAACTTCTGTTTGTCACACATGGCAATCAGTCTTCCTTTCATACACATGTCATTTGCCTCCTTTCAAACACAACAACTCCTTTCGTTATGTGCACCTCAGTTATTTTTTGTGCATCTTATTCCCTCATTCTTGATGCAAATCTCTTTCTTTGTAGGGTTAAGAAGATCTCTAAACGTGTGGCAAAGCCAAAAATGAAAGGCCCACTAGAACGCATCCACTCGAAGTTGGGGACGTCTGATGACGATGCAGAGGCTGCTGAGCCACCCATTGTCAAAATTGCTACTGCCCCGCCCACTGTTGCCGCCAATTCTGATGCACGTAAATCCCCATCCCCACCCGTTGCAGGCTTGCACAACAGAACCGGAGGTGATATCAACGGTAGAGCCGGTAGCGATGAGTCGGTATCTGCCAAGACTGTTGAGGTCGTGCCCACTCTTCTCTCTATGAGGGATGATGTTGTTGACATCCCTCGCAGTCGTTTAGCTAGTGTTGAAGTGGATGCCACAGAGATGAACAGAGGCGACGAAGATTCTCACTCGTCGGCTACAGATGGCGCGCGTGCACCAGCTGGATCTGCCTTGACTAATGTTGTCCCTGGCCCCACTATTGCTGCATCCGCATTGAGTGCACAGGCTGCTCCGTCAACTGTTGCGCAAACTAGCCTGCCACCTAGGCGTAGCCCCCAAAACAAAGGTGCACCATCATCCAGCGCAGTGGAGCTCGGTAATAGGAGTGATCAATCTGGTTTTGTGCATGCTTCAACGCTCTTCCCTCCGGTAGCCTAAAGCGGACTAGTTGATACCACAGTAGTCCAGGATTCAACAGTGGCAGGTGTCAATGAGTCTTCTAACGCTGGTGATGCACATACACATCATCGGGCGTCCCATGCGGTTGAGAAGATTCCCACCATAAATCTGTGTACATCCAAGCTCCCTGTCAACCTCGGTGTGTCGTATAGTCCAAACAAGAAGATTTCCAAGAAGACTGTGACTGTAATACCTGACAGTATGCCCTGCCCCACCGTGATTCTAGAGGGTGTTGCAGTAGATGACACTGACATGTTTGTTCAGTTGTCTCCTCCTGAAGCTACAAAACAGTTTATTCATAATCCGATTGAGCAGTAGGAGAGGCACCCCATCGATTTCACACCCCCAGTTGCAGTCTTGGGCTTGATCGCAGCCAGCATGATCAACCCATTGACCCTATGCCTGTTGCTTTTGCTTTCCGGCAGGAACGGTGACGATGATGGCGCAGCCAAATGTTGATGGTCGGAAAGTTGTGTCATTTGCGGAGCCCCTAGTGCACGGTAATACATCTTACATTTTTCTATAAAAAATGTGATTTCGATGGTTTCGTGGCCATCTGTTTTGTTTTTACATGGAAAAATATTGTTTACACTGCACTGGTCATAGTATTAGGAATGGCATGGAAGCTACAGTTAATGTCACATAGCAATTGTAGTTAATGGTACATGGCAATTACTCTTGCTTGCACATGGTAAATCATACTTACTAGCAGATGGCAACTGCTGTCAACCACACATGTCAGATGTTTTTATCAAACCCAACTGGCAACTAGCGCTTTCTATATCATGTTCACATGTAGCTAACATCACATGGCATATCTTACTTCATCCAACATGGCAATTTTACATGCTTGTTCACGACAACCAACATTGCAACTTTTCTTCGTCCTATTCAACCAACTACATCTATTTACTTACATTTTTTAAATCAAAACAAAATAAAAATGACCCCACACACCTTTTTTGTTTGTAATCTATTATTATGTGTATATGTCCATCCTTTACTGCTTGCATACTTCATATGTTCTATGCATTTTTGTAGGAACACCCGATGTGGTTTCTTCTTCCATGGATGAAGCTTTACACAAGGCTGAACATGACACCCTAAACAGGAAATCATTTGGCAATCAGGGCCAATCCAGTTCTGGTGATCGTGAGGCCGTAGTGTCTGATGATGTTTTTAAGGAGTGCAACTCCTGGTTCTGTGGAGCAGGCGAGAGTAGTTCACCCGCCATCGGAGCATGAGTATCATCCTGCATTTAGGGATACAAGGGAGCAAAACATCTTCTATAATATTGTCAGGCGCTTTAGAAACGCAAGGTCGAACAGCAATCATGTCAAAGCGATCAGAGAGTAATGTCACCCCTTCCCTCACCTGTCCATAATATGCCTTGAAGTTTTGTTGTTTTGCTTTTTTCTCCAAAGTTATGTTTCTTTTATTGTAAATCATTTTCATACAGCTCATGTTTGGACAGAACTAGAATCATCCAATGAGAGACTACTTATGCTGACCTCTTGGAGATCTGGCCGATGGCGTGAGGCCCACATGCAGAATGTCACAGAATCTAGTTGCATGCGGGATAGACTACATCAAAAAGCACGTGGATATTTGCCCTAACAAGGTGATCATGGACTACAGCGTCACATCAAAGATCTGGGATGGTCACTGCAGCCATGCTATAGTTAGGAAACATTTTCCCAGCATGGCGAATCCAAGCTCGCATTGAAAAAATATGCTGGGACAATGAATGACGAACGTGACTGCAGATTCTACATGTAAAATAATGTTTCCTACATGGTGGAATACGACTGTTGATTCTACATGGCGGAATACCTTGCAAAGTGTGAAGGATGTAAGGTTCATGTCATCACAGACGCAAGTGTGGCCGAGCTCCTAAAAATCTTGACTTGGGAATGGATGACGAACCTGGAGTTCAACAAGCGTCCTGGTGCAAGGAATTCATCAAGGATTAGGTCAAAAGTGCCAACAGATAGTATCGTTGATCACGTGGTGGTCGATGTCCCATGTTTACCTTACATTCTTTGCTAGATGAATGTAAGGTACATAGTGTTTCTCGAAACATTTGTGTTGTGCTACATTATGTCTTTATCCGTTACCGTACTTTGTTAGTGATGGACTACATGCCTTCTCCTTATTGTCATGTCAAATATGTGTGTGACCGAATCCGTTAGCAAATCTACAAAGACTACTATGTGTCCTAATATAGTGTTTGTTTTCTACTGTTTGAAAGTTTTTCTATCATGGTTGACTTTTTTATGCTCTTTTTAGTGGTTTTTGTGTTTCCAAATTTCCATCTACCCTTTCAGCATTGTTTCTTCGTGTATTTTTTTGGATGTGTCTTGGGGTTTGAATTTTTTGGTACATTATTTGCTAAAATACCCAGTAGGAGTCGAGGATATTTCTACGGGAGATATAGTAGCATAACATTGTAGAATTTTGAAAATTGAAATACGTTTTCCACTTTCACATGGAAACTTCCATGCATTGCTCATGGTAAATTTAGGCGTACACACATGGCAACTATAATCTTTTGTAAGTGTATCGCAGAGCGTTGAAAATGTTTGAAATCCTCAAGCAATGTCCCAACGATATCTGCATTTTTCCTGCTGCGTGGCAACTTCTGTGCCTCTTCCATGGCAATTACAGTTCTAAATACATGGCTATATTTTACCAACCATTCCTACATGGCAAATAGAGCAGCTCTCACATGGAAATTGGAGTAGTTCAGTGATGGCAACTATTTTTAGAGAAGTATGTTTGCAATTCAAACTTGGTATCTCACAATTATCTCACTACTTAGATACCAACTCCCTATCACTTTCAATCCGTAACAATATGAACTCTACTTATGTATCAATCACATCTTTAACAAAATATGACTAGCCATAACTCAAGCACATGCCACATTTATCTACTGTTTCCCACCCCTTTCTTCGCCTTCTTGTGATTTGCTTGAACTTCTAACCCTGATTTGTATCTGATCTCCTTTGGCTGACCTTTTGTGACGGAGCGCGGCAGGTTCCTCACTTGCGTGTGCATGTTTGAAGCACCAGACCCTACTTCTGAGTTTTCTGAGGATGGTCCAGTGGATGTTGGAGCACTAGAACTACGTGGGAACTGGTGTAAGGCCTCCCCAACCATTCGTTTGTTGATGTCGTCGAGCTCTCTTTTTAGGGCTTTTCTATGTTTTTCAGCGGCTCTAGACTTTTCATCTGTTTTGTATGCGTCGCCTATTAGTTCAAAATAGTTTTGGGTCAATACCATGTGCCTCACGGATTCCATGTTTGCCTTTGGTCCATCCTCATGCACTGCCAGCACTGCATTTGATCTGTGTGGCCCTAGCAACTCGTCGGCATCCCAAGTCCATCATCGGCGTATGAGATTGGTGGGCATCTTTCTCACCGCGAGCATGTCCATAACTCTGAGTATGTGACAACACATGATCTCGTCCCTCTCGTACTTGTAGCACTCGCAATAATACTCTCATTCATCTATGTTTGTCATCATGGAGTAGTTTCTCCCCTTGTCTAGATCTTCCGGTTCTGAATCAGACATTTCCCTTAGGGTACACACCTTGTATGTCCATTGATCAACCTGATAGGCCATGTAGGATGACTACATTTTCAGCTCTTCCTAGAACCTGCATGTGTTTGTGGTCACCAGCAACTTATTTTTTTAGAGATATTCTGATTTCTTATTCCAGCTTACACATGGCAACTATATTAGATCAAGCATGGCAATTCAAGTGCAAACCACATGTCAATTCAAGTGTAACCCTCATGTCAATTTACTCTGTACCACAATGGAAACAACCACATCAGTTTAAAATTGCTTATAAATGGCATTTGCACCACTATCATAATGGCAAATATAGTGTGACACACATGGCAGTTGTATCAGATTCATCAAAATAGACAAATTTAAAGCCTCATGGCAACTGTGGTTGTTTTCATATGGTAATTGTATTTTATTTCACATGGCAATCATTATTCATACATCATGGCAATTCTCTTGCACTTCACATGGCAACTGCAGTACTATTACGATGGCAAATAATATGACAACCAACAAGGCAACTGCAGTTCACTTTTATCACAATTCTTGCATGCTTTATTCAGTTGGCAAACAATATTAGTTTGATCAATATTTTTTTTTCTTACTTGCAATGAAAATTGACATACCTGTCAACTAGTTTTTCACTCGTGTATGTACTTACTTGAAGAAGATCTTATTGGTGTATATTTTGCTTGTCTGCCTCTCCATTGGTTTGTACGTGAGCAATTTAGGTTGCTTGAGTGTTGTGTTTGCTTCTTACTCTAATTCTGCTCCTAGGATTTTCTGCTGCATAGCTGTGTACTGCTTGGCAAATTGTAACAAGGAGTTGCCCGGGCTTACGTAACGCTTCAAAATAGCATTGAAACCTTCGCTGCATTGCCTAGTTTGCGGGAATGGGTAGAAGCGTTGCATGAAGTAGGCTGGAACCCAGTATTTGCGCTTCTCCCACAGAGTCTGTAGGGTCTCGTTGTCATGCACTTGATACTTTTCAATCATTGCTAGCCATCTACGTTTGAACTCCTCCACTGTCAAACTGTGATCAACGCACAACTCAAAATCTTTGTGTAGTTTTGACGGTCGGCAAAAAAGGTCCCAGAGTCTCCTCCGCCTTCTTTATTATGTGCCATTTGCAGTGCATGTGTGTTGCCACGGGAAAGACATCCTTGATGCCTCCACGCATGCTGAAGTCTTGGTCTGTTATTATATTCATTGGAGAAAGCCCATCCATGCACTCCAAAAATGTTTTGAAAAGCCACGTGTAGCCGTCGATATCTTCATTCCATACAAGACCACAACCGAACTGCAACGATTGGTTGTGGTTTTTTATGCCTATGAATGGTGCACATGGCATCTTGTACATGTTGGTGAGATAGGTCACGTCAAAAGAAATGCACACGAAAATGTTTCTAGGATAGCTGTGCTGCACCATCAACCCAGTACATGTTTCTGGCGCGGTCCTCATTGTCGAGCCTTTATGTAGAAGAAATCAAGATCCTCCTTCTCTTTCTCTTTGAAGTAGGCAATCATGTCTTCTACGTTAGCCAATTTGCTCTCTCTACGATATTTTACCTTTAGGTTTGTCACGTCCGCTAGTATGACGGGCAAGCTACCCAGCTTCCCATATTCGCTGTATATGAGGGAGAGTATCTGGAGCATTCTTGAGGTGTTCACATTGCAGTCATGCAGCCGTTTTATGAACTTTTTCTCCTGTGGGTTGAACCCTCGGTGTGCGCTCAGAAATTTGACCAGATCAAACTTTTTTACCATGTCGTGGTTGTGTTCGTCGACAAAGTCTTTGACCACCCAGAAAGCTCCTTCAACGAGTAGCCTCATTTTGGCAGGGCATTATGTCGTGAGAACGATGCCTCTCTTGCGTTCCGAGACCACTAGCTTGTCACCTTTACCCTTCTTATTCTTTCGTGCCTTGTGGCACCTCAACTCCCCTCTGCTGTATTCTCATCTTTGCATAACTTTGGTAGTGTTTCTTGCCATCTTCCCATGAATTAGATTTCTATCCAACATACAGAGCCAGAGCTGGCATGAATTCTGAATGCCCCTCTTCTTCCTCTTCCTGGATTTCATCATGAGTTTCTTTATTCACTTCTGTATTTGTGGTTGTTTCATCTGTTGCTGTGTAGCTCGTACCGGTGCGCACGGGAGTGTTGGTCATCGTCGTTGCAATGATGGATAGTTCAGACAATGTTTCTACAGTGGTTGTGCTAGTTTGATTGACTGGATCCCCTCCGAGGCGTACGTAGCACAAACAGCTTGGTTGTTTGTGGATGAAGTTGAACCCCCTGCATTTTTGTGCATACAACATATGTTTGTCAGTAATTTGTGTGGCAACTTTTACATGATGCATAATGACAACTATATTTGGTTTAACATGGAAACTATAGTTAATTCATCATGGCAACTATTTTTTCAACAATGCTTTTGCACGTGCTTTCTGTCACTACAAGAAATATGTCAACTAGTGACCTTTTGTCAGTGACCCTGGAAGAATTGGTCATATATCTATGAACATTTCAGACCAATTGGTCAAAAGCTGTTCGAGGGGCTCCAAACCCTAAACCATTGCGACCATTTTGGTCAGAAAGGTTGTAATTTCCTTACATGAAAAGGTCACAAAGCAAACAGTGCTAGTTCACTACCTTATTTCTAGTTGTTAATGACCAATATAGATGGTCATAGCCTTGTAGATTGTGGTGGGTTGTGATGACTAGGCGCCATCTCATCAGTTTTGCCTATGTGTCATGTCCATGTGGCGGTTTTTGCCCTAGGTTGTGAAGCAACCTATATTTCTGTTATTCCCAAAATTCCCAAAAAAATCTCATAAATTCTTTGGGTCATATCTTCGTCAAATATGTAAAAACCTTCCTTGCCTAGTTCAAAAATAATTCAAAAATATTCATTTTCCTATTCTGATCAGAGCAGCACTTTGTGAAGGAAGTACCACTTTGGCATGTCCAAATGGTATACATTTTCTACAGTGCTTTCCTATGCCCAAATAACCATCCTCCACCAAATGCCAGCTTAATCCATTTATTTTTTTGAGCCCAGCTTCAACATTCATATTTATGTCCAGTGTGGTAGTTTGTAAAGCAAGTACCACCTAGGCTCCTCCTTTTGAGGTGAAAATTTGTGAAGACGATCTTCTTAGTAACTGATCATCCTCAGCCAAAACTCACGCCCATTAGCCATGCGCATTTCCCGTACCGCAAATCAAACACTTGGCTGCTAATTCATGTTTGAGCATCGATCGGTCTCCTCGTGAGAATCTTATGTTGTGATTTTCTTCCTAGCACCTACCTGGGGAGTGCCCAACCCACTAGGCATGCCCAGGCCGCCCAGAACACATGGCAACACCACGGTCACGCGGTGACCACGCGGCGGGCATGCGAGCTTACGCGCTCTAGAGTTGGGGCCCTCGGCCACCGTCCAAACCTCGATGTCTCGCCATCAAACCATGTATTTCTGATTAAATAGATACTTATTTGCCTAGAAATGATTTTTGGAAAAAAATAAAGAGCAAACTATGAGGCAGCTGCAGTTCAAATTTGACCCGTTTCCAGCTGAATCCACGACAATTTGTCTTTTTCACCAGAGGTGGATCAAAACTTTTTTCACCCAACCATTTTGTCAATTGTGCATTATATATGGCCTAGTATTTTATAAAATTGATTTGGTCCATTTCTGCAACAATTATTTGGTAGTTCCTTCACAAAAAAACCTCCTTTTGGGCACTCGGAAAATGAAAAATGAAATTTCCGTGCAAAGAAAATGAAAACTTCCTTAGGAAACATTGTTTGGAATTCCAAGATGTACCCTGTGCACAATATGAGATCATTTGAACAAACTATGCCATGAACGTGGTCATAAGATTGATCATTTGGGTTGAAAGCCATGAATCTTCACGCATGATAGCTCATTTCTGAGAACACTTTTTTAAAATAATTACCATATTACAAGTTTATTATTTTTACTGGAAACTTGGTCACATATAATGACACAATGCGAAGGTTTTCCAATTTTTTGATTTTTTTTGAATTTTTTATGCCCGTTTCAAAATGCGGTCAAAACGGCGGGCTTGACCGTTCCTAGCTAGTGGTTGAATCTTGGATTTTTTTGGTGTTTCTATGATTAAATAGATACTTATTTACGTAGAAATGATTTTTGGAAAAAATAAAGAGCAAACTATTAGGCAGCTGCAGTTCAAATTTGACCCGCTTCCAGCTGAATCTGCGGAAATTTGTCTTTTTCACGAGAGGTGGATGAAAACTTTTTGCACCCTACCATTTTGTCAATTGTTCATTAAATATGTCCTAGTATTTTATAAAATTGATTTGGTCCAATTTTGTAACAATTATTTGGGAGGTCCTTCACAAAAAACCCTCCTTTAGGGCACTCGGAAAATGAAAAATGTTTTTTTCGTCCAAAGAAAATGAAAACTTCCTTAGCCAACATTGTTTGCCATTCCAATATTCACCCTTGTGCACAATATGAGATCATCTGAACAAACTATGCCACGAATGTGGCCATAAGATTGATCATTTGGCTTGAAAGCCATGAATCTTCACAAATGATAGCTCATTTCTGAGAACACTTTTTTAAAATAATTGCCCTATTACAAGTTTGTTATTTTTCCTGGGAACTTGGCCACATATAATGACACAATGCGAAGGTTTCCCAATTTTTTGATTTTTTTGAATTTTTTATGCCTGTTTCAAAATGCGATCAAAACGGCGGGAATGACCGTTCCTAGCGAGTGGTTGAATCTTGGATTTTTTTGGTGTTTCTATGATTAAATAGAACTTATGTACCTAGAAATGATTTTTGGAAAAAATAAATAGCAAACTATGAGGCAGCTGCAGTTCAAATTTGACCCGCTTCCAACTGAATCGGCGGAAATTTGTCTTTTTCACGAGAGGTGGATCAAAACTTTTCGAACCCAACAATTTGGTCAATTGTGCATTAAATATGTCCTAGTATTTTATAAAAATGATTTGGTACAATTTTGCAACAATTATTTGGGAGGTCCTTCACAAAAAAACCTCCTTTGGGGCACTCGAAAAATAAAAAATAGTTTTTTCGTCCAAAGAAAATGAAAACTTTCTTAGGCAACATTGTTTGCTATTCCAATATGCACCCTTGTGCACAATATGAGATCATTTGAATAAACTATGCCATGAATGTGGCCATAAGATTGATCATTTGCCTTGAAAGCCATTGATCTCCACACGTGATAGCTCATTTCTAATAACACTTTTTTAAAATAATTGCAATATTACAAGTTTGTTATTTTTCCTGTGAACTTGGCCACATATAATGACACAATGCGAAGGTTTTCCAATTTTTTAATTTTTTTTAATTTTTTACGCCCGTTTCAAAATGCGGTCAAAATGGCGGGCTTGACCGTTCCTAGCTAGTGGTTAAATCTTGGATTTTTTTAGTGTTTCTCTTATTAAAAAGATACTTTTGTACCTAGAAATGATTTTTGGAAAAAATAAAGAGCAAACTACAAGGCAGCTACAGTTTAAATTTGACCCGCTTCCAGCTGAATCGGCAGAAATTTGTCTTTTTCACCAGAGGTGGATCAAAACTTTTGACACCCAACCATTTGGTAAATTGTGCATTAAACATGGCCTAATATTTTATAAAATTGATTTGGTCCAATTTTGCAACAAAAATATGGTAGGTCCTTCACAAAAAAACCTCCTTTTGGGCACTCGAAAAATGGAAAATGGTTTTTTCATCCAAAGAAAATAAAAACTCCCTTAGTAAATGAAAACTCCTCTCTGCTGCGGACGAAACACAGGCTACCTCCTCTTTTAGTGTTGAATGTTATCCAGAATAAGAGGTTAAAAAAAAGAGAAACAAAAGGAAAAAATAATAATACATACGCTTAATTCTGATTGGTGCAACCAATCATGGCATGGATTGATGACATGGCAAACATCTGTCCATCGACACACATCCATCCGTCCGTCGGTCCATCCAACCAACCGCAGCAACCCCCCCCTCTCTCGCGAGCCCCACCCAACCTGTCGTGCCCTCCTCTCTCTCTCTCTCTCTCTCTCTCTCTCTCTCTCGCGAGCCGAACCCTAGCGCTCCACCACTCCCTTGCTGCCGCCACCTCCGGCGACCTCAGGCGGGAATCGACGACCGGCGAGATCCGGCACGCACGCGGCGAAATCCGGCGCGTGCACGGCGACGACATGGCATGGATCCCCACGACTCCTCCTCCTCCTCCTCTCTAGATCGATCCCCTCCAACCCACCTCTTCCCCCTCTCTAGATCGATCCCCTCCAACCCAGCCGCCGCTGCAGACCTCCCCCAACCCCGGCCTCCTCCATCGCCGGTGACCCCTTCTCTTCCTCTCTTCCTCCACCTCCAGCGGTAGATCCATGCAGGATAGATCTGAGCTCCACTGCCTCCGTTGCTCCCTTTCCCCCGACCAGATCTGCCTCTTGCGTTCTGGCACCTAGCCGGCGTGGCTCCAGAGTTGCTCCGGTGACTCAGGTGAGTCCCTCCATTTGTCCTCGTCACATCCCTCCCTCTCTTCCTCACCTCATCTTGTCTCCCTTGCAGATCCAACACGCTGTCGTTGCTTGAGCACCGGGACGCCATCGACGGGACGTCTTCCTCCCCCCTGTCCCGAAGGCATGAATGATGCAGCTTCACTGCTACCCTAACGCCATCAAGGTCAGACCCCCAATCATCTCCTCCCCTTTTCATTTTATTCTTCCAAATCCCTAAGCAACTGTTGGCAGGTCGAAGACGATGGCGGCGGTTCGATGCACGGCGAGGAGGCTCGGTGGCTCCCTGCTCCAGCGAGCGCAGGCGGAGGAGTGACGCCGGCTCGTGCCAAGGAGGCTCATGCGCTCCCGCCACCTCTCCACCGAGGTATCTTAACCAAAATCAGGACGACATTTCACAAATCATCTCACGATTGTAGCCAGCGATGATCGAATTCTGTGCAATCAAAACAGCAGCATGCATGTGTCTCTATCTTCTTGTATTAGCTACTTTACTAAGTAGTAGAAGAAATAAGAGCAAAATCACTTGCTTATCATCCTCATACTTGTTTATCCTGACCTCAACCTACTGCCGCTTGCAAATCATATTGTCCTGGCTGATTTGAGCATCATGAATTTCTCGCTCATCCCTTTATCAATTTATTAACTGCGACATGTACTTCTGCTTCCTGCACTTGCTAGTATTATTTACTCCCTCCGCCGCACCGTGATGTTTGTGTCAAAAACACGGATCGAGGTTCTGTTACTCGTTCGCTACACATGCATGCTGTTTTGCTTTCTGCACACATCCAACCTCGCTTAACTGGCAGGCACGACAATATCCATCCTTCTTAATTATTATTCTTTACCAATCACAATCACACTTACTCTTAATGATTGATGATACTACAAAGTAACAACATTGATTGATTATTATCTGTGTTCATGAATCCAGGAAGCAAAAGAGATCCAGTAGAAGAAGGAGGCGCTGTATCTCCAGAACAGAGTTCTTTGAGAAATCAGGCCTACTTTTGTTCTATTAATCTACTCCTAACATATTGGTTGTTTCTTCAAGAACAGAGGGAAACATGAAATATTATTAGTTGTATCAGAATAACATGTGAATTGTTATTAGTTGTATCGGAATAGCATGTGAACTGTTCTTAGTTACTTCAGAATAGCATGTGAAGTATTCTTAGTTGTTCTAGAATAGCATGTGAACTGCATCTCCCTTTGTAGCTTGGCCTAGGGTCAGTTGAATGCTCAAGACATGGGTAGTTTAGTTTCAGGTTCAGGTTCAGCGAGATGGCTCTTTGAACCATGAGTAGGTAGCACAATGCATGCCTTGCCGGCTGACAGTAGTTGTGATGCGGCTCTACTACTGTACCATGTGTTCCTACTACTAGCTCTAGTCGTGGATGCTGGGTAGCTCCTGTTTTCTCTGTTTTTATGTAATCCTAGATAGAACCATGCAACTGTGGATGACAAACACTGTAATTTAATCTAAAATTGTCATCATGATCCTAGCAAATACTCCTCAAATTACTGTAAATTGTTGCACGATTAGGGGCTAGTGTAGATGCAAAATAAGGTTGCACTTTTAGAGGAGATAAGCCACTGATGTTGGATGCTTGGTAGTTGTCTTGTGTTGTGTGAATGTCGGTACTAGCAGTATGTCCGTGAGCAACAAGCATACGATTTGTGCCTATGCTCTACTGTATTGGCCTCATGGGTCATCGTTGATTGACCAGGACTATAGATTATTCCTTCAGCGTACTATCGCTTTCTCAAGTCAACTCAAGCAACAATTCATGTGGCTCGCTCAATCGGGTGGGCAGCATATTTATTCAGTACATTCTCAAAATTGCAAGTTATGAAGTGTATCATTTTTTTGTGCAGTCAGAGAGCTGAACGGGGCGAGGCTGGAGGCGTCAGTGAGGGCGTACGGCGGCGCCGGCCAGAGCAAGGTGTCCAACAAATGGGTTAAGTCGAATTAGCATTTTGTACTAGCCATCCCTGTTTCCTGCTTTTATATGTACACAAACTCGAACCTAAGTTAGGCCTTTGCATTGTCATGGTGGTCTCTGTGTGTGATTCCGCATGGTAATACTGATGCATAAAACTTGGTTTGGTATGGAATTGGCAACCTGTTTAAGTTGTTAGTTTACTTGTGGATTTTGACATAGTGATCCCTTAATCCTTGTAGAGCATTTTTGTTTGCTCTGAACCTGACTGTTATGTCAGTTTTCATGTGACAACCTTGATGTGCTAGTTTATTTTATTGCAAAGCTTGCCGTGCTAGGTGCAGAACATAAGGTGCCCTGCTTGTATCGTGCTGAATCTAGTTAGGCAGAGGAATCCTTGCTAATTCTGGCAAGTTTTTTGCTTTCACATCCGAGTTAAAGAAAACTGGAATTGATCTTACAAGTGGCTCAAAACGTGAGACTGCCTGATTCCATTTTAAGGTTGTCACTAACCTGGTAGTATTATTTGGTGATGCAGTTTGTAAGTTAAAATGATGCCCAGGGTTCAGGACATGTGTGATTTCTCTTGACATAGGTGCTCCTTCATTGCCGCTGCCATATGCCAGAGCCGGCAATGAACTCCTGGTAAGGCTTTGTTGACCCAACTTGTTACTGTATGCATTTGGTGTCGTGTAGTATCATATGTAAGCTTCTTTTCTCCCCTCTAGGACCTTATTCAGACAGCAGCCTCAAGGCTACCTATCTCATCAAATGAACTATTTATCATGCTCGATGAAGCAAGCGAGAACACATTTCTTTGTACCAACGCAGCTCGTCTCACTATTGTTTCTTACTTTGTTAGCTACGACATATATTTCCCCCAGTTTTTCTAATTCTTCTCTGATTCATGTAACAAGATGACAGTGGAAGCCATGTTGTTGTTTTGTTTGTTCCCAGCCCTGACTATGGTCTTCGAGCGAGTCCGGCATGTTGTTCATCTGACTATGTTCATCCAGCGAGTCCAGTATGTTCATGACAGGAGCAGGTAGTTTGTGGTCACATGGAAGGAGCTTGTAAAGCAGTACTGTATTACATGTAGAGCTTGTTACACTTGTAGAGCTTGTAAAGCAGTATGGTCCTCTGTATTGGAACGGATAGAGCTTGTATTATGTGATCTGGTTGCTCTTATTTAAGTATCATGTGTGTTTTTGCCTCTGCCAAACAAAATAATGCTTGAAATATGAAGAATATGAGCCTGATAGATGGGACCCACTTACCAAAACATGACAAATGGGACCCAGTTACTAGAACCTGACAATTGGGACCCATCTGACTAGTGGACCCTTCTTTTGGAAAAAAAGAAACCCTAAATTCGTTTAGACAAAAAGGCCACAACCCAACAATAACAAAAGGTTGCAATGTTGGGCTTGGCCCATGAAGTTGATCAAAAATTGATAGAAAAAAAATATAAGAAGGCCGAATTGTTGGGCTAGGCCCATGTAGAAAACCGAATTGGACCGGGCTGAATCTTGTGCCACATCAACTTGCCACGGTGGATGCCTACGTAGCCTGGGGAGGTTGCTAGTGACCAAAACGCCACAGTAGGAATATTTTGGTCGTAAACGTCCACGACCTTCTCACAGAGAAGGTCGCTATAGTCAGTTAACGACCCTCAGCTTTTGACCTTCTGTTTTTGGTCACAAAAAGGTCGCAAATGAAAAACAATGACCTTTCAGTGAGCAATAGTCAAGGTCACAAGTTGACATATTTCTTGTAGTGTGTATGCAGATAGCAATTACTATTTCGATCACATATGGCAGCTACAACTGTCTGGGAACACGGTAATTTCAAAAAAAATCCTACGATCACGCAAGATCTATATAGGTGATGCATAGCAATGAGAGGGGAGAGTGTGTCCACGTACCCTCGTAGACCGAAAGCGGAAGCATTTCAAGAACGCGGTTGATGTAGTCGTACTTCTTCACGATCCAACCGATCAAGTACCGAACGCATGACACCTTCGCATTCAACACACATTCAGCTCGATGACGTCCCTCGTGCTCTTGATCTAGTTGAGGACGAGGCTGAGTTCTGTCATGACGGCGTGGCGACGTGATGATGATGCTACCAACGCAGGGCTTCGCCTAATCTCTACGATGGTATGATCGAGGTGTGTAACTGTGGAGGGGGGCACCTCACACGGTTGGGAGAGAAACTTGTGTGTTCTAGGGTGCCCCCCTTCCCCCATATATAAAGGAGCAAGGGGGAGGCTGGCCGGCCCTCCTAGGGCGCGCCAAGAGAGGGGAATCCTACTAGGACTCCAAGTCCTAGTAGGTTTCCACTTAAGGAAGGGGGAGGGGGGGAAGAAGGAAGGAAGAGCGGGGAGGGAAGGAAAGGGGGGCGCCACACCCTTCCCCTAGTCCAATTCGGACCCAAGGGGGGCGTCCAGCCCCTCCTGGCCCTTCCTCTGTTCCCACCAAGGCCCATCGAGGCCCATTAGTTCTCCCAGGGGTTCTGGTAACCCTCCGGATCTCCGGTTTTATCCGAAACTTTTCCGAAACACTTCCGGTGTCCGAATATAGCCGTCCAATATACCAATTTTTGTGTCTCGACCATTTCGAGACTCCTCATCGATTCCGTGATCTCATCCGGGACTCGGAACAAACTTCGGTCATCAAAAACACATAACTCATAATACACATCGTCATCGAACGTCAAGCGTGCGAACCCTACGGTTTGAGAACTATGTAGACATGACCGAGACACATCTCCGGTCAATAACCAATAGCGGAACCTGGATGCTCATATTGGCTCCTACATATTCTACGAAGATCTTTATCGGTCAAACCGCATACCAACATACGTGTTCCCTTTGTCATCGGTATGTTACTTGCCCGAGATTCGATCGTCGGTATCATCATACCTAGTTCAATATCGTTAATGGCAAGTCTCTTTACTCATTCCGTAATACTTCATCCTGCAATTAATTCATTAGTTACAGTGCTTGCAAGGCTTATAGTGATGACTATTACCGAGAGGGCCCAGAGGTACTCTCCGAAACACAGAGTGACAAATCCTAATCTCAATCTATGCCAACCCAACAAACACCTTCAGAGACACCTGTAGAGCATCTTTATAATCACATAGTTACGTTATGATGTTTGATAGCACACAAGGTGTTCCTCTGGTATTCGGGAGTTGCATAATCTCATAGTCTGAGGAACATGTATAAGTCATGAAGAAAGCAGTAGCAATGAAACTGTAACGATCATAATGCTAAGCTAACGGATGGGTCTTGTCCATCACATCATTTACCTAATGATGTGATCACGTTCATCAAATGACAACACATGTCTATGATTAGGAAACATAACCATCTTTGGTTAACGAGCTAGTCAAGTAGAGGCATACTAGGGACACTATGTTTTGTCTATGTATTCACACATGCACTAAGTTTCCGGCTAATACAATTCTAGCATGAATAATAAACATTTATCATGATATAAGGAAATATAAATAACAACTTTATTATTGCCTCTAGGGCATATTTCCTTCAGTCTCCCACTTGCACTAGAGTCAATAATCTAGATTACAAAGTAATGATTCTAACACCCATGGAGTCTTGGTGTTGATCATATTTTACTCGTGGAAGAGGCTTAGTCAATGGGTCTGCAGCATTCAAATCCGTATGTATTTTGCAAATCTCTGTGTCTTCTCCATTCAATAAAAGTACGTATCCGGTTTGCGACTTAGAGTCATCCAGATCTGTGTCAAAGCTTGTATCGACGTAACCATTTATGACGAGCTCTTTGTCACCTCCATAAACGAGAAACATATCCTTAGCCCTTCTCAGGTATTTCAGGATGTTCTTGACTGTTGTCCAGTGCTCCACTCCGGGATCACTTTGGTAACTCCCTGCTATGCTTATAGCAAGGCACACATCAGGTCTGGTACACAGCATTGCATACATGATAGAACCTATGGCCGAAGCATAGGGAATAGGTTTCATTTTCTCTCTATCTTCTGCTGTGGTCGGGCATTGAGTCTGACTCAACTTCACACCTTGTAACACAGGCAAGAACCCTTTCTTTTACTGATCCATTTTGAACTTCTTCAAAACTTTATCAAGGTATCTGCTTTGTGAAAGTCCAATTAAGCGTCTTGATCTATCTCTATAGATCTTGATGCCCAATATGTAAGCAGCTTCTCCGAGGTTTTTCATGGAAAAACTCTTATTCAGGTATCGCTTTATGCTATCCAGAAATTCTATATCATTTCCAATCAACAACATGTCATCCACATATAATATTAGAAATGCTACAGAGCTCCCACTCACTTTCTTGTAAATACAAGCTTCTCCAAAAGTCTGTATAAAACCATATGCTTTGATCACACTATCAAAGCATTTATTTTCCAACTCCGAGAGGCTTGCACCAGTCCATAAATGGATCGCTGGAGCTTGCACACTTTGTTAGCACCCTTTGGATTGAGAAAACCTTCTAGTTGCATCATATACAACTCTTCTTCCAGAAATCCATTCAGGAATGTAGTTTTGACATCCATCTGCCAAATTTCATGATCATAAAATGCAGCAATTGCTAACATGATTCGAACAGACTTAAGCATCGCTACGTGTGAGAAAGTCTCATTCTAGTCAACTCCTTGAACTTGTCGAAAACCTTTCACAACAAGTCGAGCTTTGTAAACAGTAAAATTACCATCAGCTTCAGTCTTCTTCTTGAAGATCCATTTATTTTCTATGGTTAGCCGATCATCGGGCAAGTCCACCAAAGTCCACACTTTGTTCTCATACATGGATCCCATCTCAGATTTCACGGCCTCAAGCCATTTTGCGGAATCTGGACTCATTATCGCTTCCTCATAGTTTGTAGGTTCACCATGGTCTAGTAACATGACTTACAGAACAGGATTACCGTACCACTCTGGTGTGGATCTCACTCTGGAAGACCTATGAGGTTCGGTAGTAACTTGATCCGAAGTTTCATGATCATCATCATTAGCTTCCTCACTAATTGATGTAGGAATCACTAGAACTGATTTCTGTGATGAACTACTTTTCAATATGGGAGAAGGTACAATTACCTCATCAAGTTCTACTTTCCTCCCACTCACTTCTTTCGAGAGAAACTCCTTCTCTAGAAAGGATCCATTCTTAGCAACAAATATTTTGCCTTCGGATCTGTGATAGAAGGTGTACCCAATAGTCTCCTTTGGGTATCCTATGAAAACACACTTCTCCGATTTGGGTTCGAGCTTATCAGGTTGAAACTTTTTCACATCAGCATCGCAACCCCAAACTTTAAGAAATGACAACTTTGGTTTCTTGCCAAACCACAGTTCATAAGGCGTCATCTCAACGGATTTTGATGGTGCCCTATTTAGTGAATGCAACCGTCTCTAAAGCATAACCCCAAAATGATAGCGGTAAATCTGTAAGAGACATCATAGATCGCACCATATCCAATAAAGTACGGTTACGACATTTGGACACACCATTTCACTGTGGTGTTCCAGGTGGCATTAGTTGTGAAACTATCCCATGTTGTTTCAAATGAAGACCAAACTCATACCTCAAATATTCTCCTCCACAATCAGATCATAGAAACTTTAGTTTCTTGTTACGATGATTTTCCACTCCACTCTGAAATTCTTTGAACTTTTCAAATGTTTCAGACTTGTGCTTCATTAAGTAGATATAACCATATCTGCTCAAATCATCTGTGAGGTAAGAAAATAATCATACCCGCCACGAACCTCAACACTCATTGGACCGCATACATCGGTATGTATTATTTCCAATAAGTCAGTAGCTCGTTCCATTGTTCTGGAGAACGGAGTTCTAGTCATCTTTCCCATAAGGCACGGTTCGCAAGCATGAAGTGATTTATAATCAAGTGATTCCAAAAGTCCATCAGCATGGAGTTTCTTCATGCGCTTTACACCAATATGACCCAAACGACAGTGCCATAAATAAGTCTCACTATCATTATCAACTTTGCATCGTCTGGCTTCAATACTATGAATATGTTTATCATCGCTATCGAGATTCAACAAAAATAGACCACTCAGCAAGGGTGCATGACCATAAAAGATATTACTCATATAAATAGAGCAACCAATATTCTCTGATTTAAATGAATAACTGTCTCGCATCAAACAAGATCCAGATGTAATGTTCATGCTCAACACTGGCACCAAATAACAATTATTCAGGTCTAAAACTAATCCTGAAGGTAGATGTAGAGGTAGCATGCTGACGGCGACCACATCGACCTTGGAACCATTTGCACACGCATCGCCACCTCGTCCTTCGCCAATGTTCATTTAATTCGTAGCCCATGTTTTGAGTTGCAAATATGAGCAATAGAACCAGTATCAAATACCCAGGCACTACTACGAGCATTAGTAAGGTACACATCAATAGCATGTATATCAAATATACCTTTCACTTTGCCATCCTTCTTATCCCCCAAATACTTGGGGCAGTTCCGCTTCCAATGATCAGTCCCTCTGCAGTAGAAGCATTCAATTTTAGGCTTAGGTCCAGATTTGGGTTTCTTCTCGTGAGCAGAAACTTTCTTGCCATTCTTCTTGAAGTTCCCCTTCTTCCCTTTGCCCTTTTTCTTGAAACTAATGGTCTTGTTAACCAGTGACACTTGATGCTCCTTCTTGATTTCTACCTTTGCAGCTTTTAGCATCGCGAAGAGCTCGGGAATAGTCTTGTTCATCCCTTGCATATTATAGTTCATCATGAGGCCTTTATAGCTTGGTGGCAGTGATTGAAGAACTCTGTCAATGACACTATCATCAGGAAAATTAACACCCAGCTAAGTCAAGTGCTTATGGTACCCAGACATTCTGAGTATGTGTTCACTGACAGAACTATTCTCCTCCATTTTGCAGTTGTAGAACTAGTTGGAGACTTCACATCTCTCAACTCGGGCATTTGCTTGAAATATTAAATTCAACTCTTAGAACATATCATATGCTCCATGACATTCAAAACGTCTTTGAAGCCCCGATTCTAAGCCGTAAAGCATGGCACACTGAACTATCGAGTAGTCATCAACACGCGTCTGCCAGGCATTCAGAATGTCTGTAGTTGCTGGCGCCGGTGGTACACCTAACGGTGCTTCCATGATGTAATTCTTCTGTGCGGCAATGAGGATAATCCTCAAGTTACAGACCCATTCCGTGTAGTTTCTACCATCATCTTTCAACTTAGCTTTCTCTAGGAACACATTAAAATTCAAAGGAACGGTAGCACGGGCCATTGATCTACAATAACATAGACATGCAAAATAACTATCAGGACTAAGTTCATGATAAATTAAAGTTCAATTCTTCATATTACTTAAGAACTCCCTTTAGATAGACGTCCCTCTAGTCATCTAAATGATCACGTGATCCAAATCAACTAAACCATGTCCGATCATCACATGAGATGGAGTAGTTTTCAATGGTGAACATCACTATGTTGATCATATCTACTATATGATTCACGTTCGACCTTTCGGTCTTAGTGTTCCGAGGCCATATCTATGCTAGGCTCGTCAAGTTTAACCCGAGTATTCTGCGTGTGCAAAACTGGCTTGCACCAGTTGTATGTGAACCTATAGCTTATCACACCCGATCATCACATGGTGTCTCGGCACGATGAACTGTAGCAACGGTGCATACTCAGGGAGAACACTTATGCCTTGAAATTTAGTAAGAGATCGTCTTATAATGCTACCGCCGTACTAAGCAAAATAAGATGCATAAAAGATAAACATCACATGCAATCAAAATATGTGACATGATATGGCCATCATCATCTTGTGCTCATGATCTCCATCACCGTAGCATCGTCATGATCTCCATCGTCACCGGCGCGACACCTTGATCTCCGTCGTAGCATCGTTGTCGTCTCGCCAACTATTGCTTCTACGACTATTGCTACCACTTAGTGATAAAGTAAAACAATTACATGGTGATTGCATTTCATACAATAAAGCGACAACCATATGGCTCATGCCAATTGCCGATAACTTTATTACAAAACATGATCATCTCATACAATAATTTATATCACATCATGCCTTGACCATATCACATCACAACAAGCCCTGCAAAACCAAGTTAGACATCCTCTACTTTATTGTTGCAAGTTTTACGTGGCTGCTACGGGCTTCTAGCAAGAACCGTTCTTACCTACGCATCAAAATCACAACGATTTTTCGTCAAGTGTGATGTTTTAAACTTCAACAAGGATCGGCCGTAGTCAAACTCGATTCAACTAAAGTTGGAGAAACAGACACCCGCCAGCCACCTATGTGCAAAAGCACGTCGGTAGAACCAGTCTCATGAACGAGGTCATGTAATGTCGGTCCGGGCCACTTCATCGAACAATACCACCGAATCAAAGTAAGACGTTGGTGGTAAGCAGTATGACTATTATCGCCCATAACTCTTTGTGTTCTACTCGTGCATATAACATCGACGCATAAACCTGGCTCTGATGCCACCGTTAGGTAATGAGGTAATTTCAAAAAAAATCCTACGATCACGCAAGATCTATCTAGGTGATGCATAGCAATGATAGGGGAGAGTTTGTCCACGTACCCTCTTAGACCGAAAGAGGAAGCGTTTCAATAACGCGGTTGATGTAGTCGTACTTCTTCGCGACCCAACCGATCAAGTACCAAACGCACGGCACCTCCGCGTTCTGCACACATTCAGCTCGATGACGTCCCTCGTGCTCTTGATCCAGTTGAGGACGAGGATGAGTCCCGTCAGCATGACGGCGTGGCGACGGTGATGATGATGCTACCAGTGCAGGGCTTCGCCTAAGCTCTATGATGGTATGATCGAGGTGTGTAACTGTGGAGGGGGGCGCCGCACACGGTTGAGAGAGAAACTTGTGTGTTCTAGGGTGCCCTCCTGCCCCCGTATATAAAGGAGCAAGGGGGAGGCCGGCCGGCCCTCCTAGGGCGCTCCAGGAGAGGGGAATCCTACTAGGACTCCAAGTCCTAATAGGTTTCCACCTAAGGAAGAGGGGGGAGAAGGAAGGAAGAGGGGGAAGGGAAGGAAAGGGGGACGCCGCCCCCTTCCCCTGGTCCAATTCGAACCCAAGGTGGGGGCGCGGCCAGCCCCTCCCGGCCCTTCCTGTCTTCCCACTAAGGCCCATTGAGGCCCATTAGTTCTCCCGGGGGGTTCCGGTAACCCTCCGACACTCCGGTTTTATCCGAAACTTTTCCGGAACACTTCCGGTGTCCGAATATAGCCGTCCAATATATCAATCTTTATGTCCCGACCCTTTCGAGACTCCTTGTCATGTCCGTGATCTTATCCGGGACTCCAAACAAACTTCGGTCATAAAAAACACATAACTCATAATAAATATCGTCATCGAATGTTAAGCGTGCGGACCCTATGGGTTCGAGAACTATGTAGACATGACCGAGACACATCTCCAGTCAATAACCAATAGCGGAACCTGGATGCTCATATTGGCTCCTACATATTCTACGAAGATCTTTATCGATCAAACCGCATAACAACGTACGTTGTTCTCTTTGTCATCGATATGTTACTTGCCCGAGATTCGATTGTCGGTATCATCATACCTAGTTCAATCTTGTTACTGGCAAGTCTCTTTACTCGTTTCGTAATACTTCATCCCGCAACTAACTCAATGCTTTCAAGGCTTATAGTGATGAGTATTATTGAGAGGGCCCAGAGATACCTCTCCGAAACACGAAGTGGCAAATCCTAATCTCGATCTATGCCAACCCAAAAAACACCTTCGGAGATACCTGTAGAGCACCTTTGTAATCACCCTTTTACGTTGTGATGTTTGGTAGCATACAAAGTGTTCCTCCGGTATTCGGAAGTTGCATAATCTCATAGTCTGAGGAACATGTATAAGTCATGAAGAAAGCAGTAGCAATGAAACTGTAATGATCATAATGCTAAGCTAACAGATGGGTCATGTCCATTACATCATTCTCCTAATGATGTGATCCCGTTCATCAAATGACAAGACATGTCTATGGTTAGGAAACATAACCATCTTTGATTAACGAGCTAGTCAAGTTGAGTCATACTAGGGACAATATATTTTGTCTATGTATTCACACATGTACTAAGTTTCCGGTTAATACAATTCTAGCATGAATGATAAACATTTATCATGAAATAAGGAAATAAATAATAACTTTATTATTGCCTCTAGGGCATATTTCCTTCAACAACATGTGTGGAATGCTGAATGTAGTTGACCACACATGGCAATCATAGTTCATCAAACATGGCAGATTTTATGATCTATCATGGGCACTACACATAACCTTGCATAGCAAAATGCATCTTTTAGGTGATGTATTACTATTTGTATGTATTCTATAGCTTGCAGTATGGTGTCATCAAAGTTATCAACTGTAGCTTCAAGGGCATGGGCAAATTCAGGTGAACACATAAGGCATAATCTCTTTTTATCTGCACATGGCAGATACAGTTGATCAGGCATGGCAACTGCAGTTATCCATGCATTGCAACTGTAGTTGTTCTGTGATGGCAACTGTACTTGTCATGTTATGGCAACAACAATTGCCATAACCTAGCAACTACAGTTGCCATAACCTGGCAACTGCAAAGTTGTCAATGCATGGCAACTTCAGTTTCTCACTCAATGCAATTGTAGTTGAGCATTCAAGGCAAATACAGTTGCCATGCCATGGAAACAACATCTAACAAGCATTTTATCTTCTCTCAGCTGCATAATAAGTTGATGGCAATTCTCCGACTGTCAGCTGCTGCCATGTGTTGCACCCCGCTCCTGCATTTCCAAAACTTCTATAAGTTTTGCTAGTTCACATTATGATATGCTTTCTATCATTTTTTAGCACATACATTTTTTATTGTATAGCTGGTAGTCGCAAGTTAATTTGTTTCCATGAATCTTTTTGCGTGCACAATACCTTGATTGGCATTCTGTGCCACTCATTGGTGATGTCCAGAATGTGAGGCACTCGTAGTTCCTTCCGGCATAGTTTTCCATGGGACTCCCGGTGGTGTGCTTGTACCGTACACCCCTGCAAACATGTAGTATACACAAAACATAGACCATGATTTTGGTATACAAAGATGGCAAACAATGCTTTTTTACATTGCAGATCGTACCCATGTCTCCGAATTGTTGCAATAGTGGTAGCAATGGTCCAGCTGAAATGAGGTTATTGTAGACATCCCATGAGGTTGCTTGCGGCTGTCCGAAAAAGCAAGGATTCGACCCGTCTCCAGGTTCCATCCCTCCTTTTTTTTCATACCTTCTGATTAGCCCCCACCCCCAACTGTAGAATAAACAAACACGTGTTGTATTAGTATGCAATTACATTTGTCTAGCTTGTCTTACATGTGCATCACAAAAAAACCAACATCCGATTGACATGCCAAATTGTTTGAGTCATGGGTGGCAAATATTTTTTCCCATGCAAGTCCAGTACTACGGTCATAGGCAAATCCTCTCACATTCGGGCGGCAACTCGTTGCTCGGTGGAAATTTCATCCACATCAAGGCGACAACTAGCATTATAACTACATGGCAGATTTTGTGTTTATGGGTGGCAATTATTTTATTTTCTGCACGGTCGTGACTAGTGTTCCGTATATTTTCATGTCAACTTGTTGCAACTAGAAACAATGAGGCCAGGGGGAAACTAAGAACAAAACTAGATGGCAACTACTCTTCGAAATCCATATATAAACAATCTTTTCCTCCTTTTCTCCACCTCTATCACTATATTTTCTCCCACATTCATCAGATCTGGCCGGAAACTACATGAATTCGGGTGGCAACTCCAACTTTGTAGACACCGATCTCAATTTCTTGGTCAATTTTTGATCTTAGGCCTGGCAATTCGACCGATCTATCTTTGAACCCTAATGACTCGCGGATGGAGGCATGACATTTCTTCAAGTAGAGGGGAAGAGAGGACAGAGGGAGGGAGGCAACTGCGAGTGCATACCTACACGAACACGCTCCTTGACGTGTTCTTCGTCTACATTCTTGCTATGGTCGAGGTTGTTGCCATGGTGAACGGGAAGCAGGGGATCGTCGAGAATCGACGACGGTGGAGTGGGTTAGGGGAGGTTTGGGGGCAGTCGTTCGGGCCAGCTGGCTATTAGACCGAATGTGCGGGTCGTCTATGGACAGCCCGAACGTGTGGGGGGTGGACGCCGCGCACGAACAGGGGGCGTGCGGGTTGGCCATTTTAGTCGTCGAACGAATCGTGCGGCACAACCCTCCTACGGCCAACACGTTCAACAGATATCGGCGTCCAAAGTTTTAAGTCTCAATGATTAAACTTATGGTTTTTGCATCTTAAAGTGCCAAGTTTCAACGATTTTCAGAGATACAATTTCAAGCAATTTTTCTATCGGTCATAGACACAAAATAGTTGATTTTTTGTCGTTCGCTCGTACTAAGTTCCAACATTGAAGTTTAACATACTTTTTTGAAAGTCATCAAAATATATTCAAAATGGGTCTTATTGGAAAGTGCTGGTCTTGAGAAACACGAATATGAGAATATAACTTACTTTGAATTTCTCATTTAAAAATATAAAACTTCGAAAATTAGAAACCAAAATAAAAAGCGGGCACTAGGGACATCGTGCCCCGGCACTTGCGTGTCATAAATCCTCTCCTAGAAATTTTCATTGGTCTCAATTTTAGAGGATAAACGCAGGACAATACATTTTAACTTTAAAAAAATCTACACATGAAGAAAGAGACTGAGATTCTTAGCGACATAATAACATGCTAATTACGGACATGGAGTTTCTTCTCCCAAGTGCGGTGCATGCACCGCAGATGAATAGTAAAATATGAAAAAAAGAATAGTAAACAATTTCAAATAATTGTGAGCTTTTTTATGACAAATATTGTCGAATGATTCATGTGCGTGCAAAGTTCCATGATAAAAAACATTCTTGGCCAAACAATATCCAGGATTCAATGATATTTAAGGAAACAATTTTTAGATACATCCATATCTAGACATATCTAAGACAAGTACTATGGATGGAAGAGAGTATTATTTTTGTTTTTTCTCTCCCGACCTACTTGAATTTCTTTCGTATTCTTTGTATTTTACTTTTCATCTCAAGTGCATATGCGCCAGGGAGAAGAAGGTAACTTTTGGCCAATTACAACTTTCCTTGTGGTTTGACTATTTTTATTAGGATTCCTATGTTTTCCCTATTCTTGTGAACCAAGCGCTCAAGTCCGCAAAATTTCCTGTCAATTTCAATCATCTGTTTAGGATGGTTGCAATGTAAATTATCATATACTAGTATAATGCATATGATACTAGTGTATAATACTATCTTCATAGTGCATACTATCAGAGGATGGTTAATATATAGCAAAAAACGGCTATATGAAGTTGACTGTCATGTATGGGCAATCTAATAACCCATTTGTAAAATAGTTAGTCATACTAGTATGTTTATGTAGCCCACCTTTTTCTCCCACAAATTATGTTGAAGGGTATAATTCTACATCCCACTTCTCTTTTCTCTCCTCGAACTAGGCAAAAATCTGATGTGGTATCTCTTATAACCCGACTATGTCACCAATCTATTATACTTGCTCTTATAGGTTGGTATCATAGATATCACCATTTATTGTCATGCATCCCACCTAGTGGCATGCCATTTAATATGATGTGGTATCATATGATTTTTTTGCGAGGCATCAAAGGGATTTATTTAGAAGGCACGGCTCCCACACTATCAACCATAAGGCTGGTTACCAGGAGACCAGGAGGTGAGTCCATCCAGCATTCAGATACCTCCCCAATGTAAACAAATTTTGCACATAGATGGGTAGGAATATTAGAATGTCTCATTATGTGTTGAATTGCCAAAGAGGAAAAACTAGAAGTTGGCCCTTCAATAGTAGAACCAACGCTGTAAAAGAGCACGAATTATGACACAAGTTGTAGAGGTTCGCAACGTCCAAATTGTCGTTCCCCAAAAAAAACTCCAAACTGTCAGCCCACGCTCCAAGACTCCGGATTCTACATTTCGTATAGAGCAAAAATTACTCCTCCCAGCCCACAGTGACCATAATCTTTTTGCCATCTATCGAGGATCGGTTGGTCATACTCTCAATGTGTTTGCCAAACGTCTTCATATCAAATATGTTTGGCGGCTCGAGGTCTCATATCAACCAAAATTTTCCACAATTTTACCATGACGAAGCAATGGTCTAACTCTGTGGGGCAAATATGTCGAACTCTAGTGTGTGGGAACAAATTCACAAATTGTGCATTACTAAAACCTCAATCATGTCTCGATTTCACATTTGCTTGCCCGGCTTATCCATTATCCCATGTATACTCCACTCCCGACCATCCTAGGTCCTAAAGGGAGCAATCATCAATTGTCTCCCTAAATGCTCTCATCCACCATCAGATCTTGCTGCACGAGAGAAATGTTCAGAGCAAAAAACTGTCTCGTTAAAATCACCAACACAAAGCCACACCAAATGCTTGATGGCAAAAAAGCATACGAAAGAAATATTGAACTATAGTGTCTATCTTCCACCCGTAGAGCTCCATAGAAGCATGTGAATCTCCATTTTCCGAAGTTTAATCCTTTCTCTTCACTGAAACATTAATATGGGCTGAACTATAATTCTTGAGATCAACAACCAACAGCACCTACTAGAATAAACCGATTCCCTCACTAATTGTTCACTACTAGAATAAACCGATTTCATCATTGTTCACTGCAAAACAAATTGCAGAACTGAGCAAAGTTTTCAAGCTTTTTCGTCTCCATGACAAATGGGAGAGCGGGCCCTTCCTACTTCACAATGTGGCGAAGCTTTCGAGGTGTGATCGGGTTCCCATGTTCCTGCCAATTTCAACTCAAGCAACTCATTGTCGTAGGAAGGGCTGCATAGGAGCTGCTGGAAAAAACTTCAGAGCTTATCGGTGCTCATGTCTTCTTCTTTGCCTCCTTTCTCCATCATCACCTGATTCTCTTAACATAGACGACCTTGCACTTTGTGCTAAATGCTTGTCATTGTATTGCTCTGAATGAGGTGTGTTCATGAGAAAGGGTGTTTCAACTCTTCCGTACACCAGTTGAGCCTCAGCACCCCTTTTCGCTTGTTTAGAAAAAGTTTTATTCTTGACAGGGGACTTAACCTCCACTCCACCACTAGCCGCTGTGCTTGAACTTCGAGTATTTTTCTTGCTATTCTAAGAAACCTACTGATCTTTTGAAAAATTCTCGCTTGAGGCCGACCTCTTCCTCTCATTCGGTGCCCTAAACCCTTTCCAAAGGGCAGATCTCCATTCTTGTCTCTTGTACCTGGAGTTGGAGAATAGATATGTAAATGGCCAAGACGTCTACACGAAAAGAAAAACGTGGATCGTTCTCGTATAGGATATATATGGATCCATACACTTTCTCCGTTTTGATTCCATCAAGATCCATCTCCTCAAAGGCCCTTCTCAACATATATTGTGACTCTCACCCTTAGGTAGCCCGCTGCATGATCAAACTGAATTGATGAAGCCTTTTTATCCATCTGATTTGCAATAGATTTGCTCCACATATTATCACATAGATAAAAGTGCAAACTAAGAAGTGGGTCATTTTCGATTCTTCTCCTTCCCCCGCGTCGCCTCGTTTTCGATTCTTCTCCTTCCCCCGCGTCGCCCGAGCGGGCGACTCGGGGGAGAAACCCTCGCGCCGCCTCGGTCCCCTACCTCCTATCCTCTATCCCCCGTCGCCGCCGGCGACTGCCGCCGGGCTTGGCCCGCGCGGTGGTAGGCGGCGGCGGGGCTTTCCCGCGCGCCATCTGCTGGTCCTCCCCGTCGCCCCGCCCCCATGGTCGCTGCTTCCGGTCCTCGCCCGACACCTTTCCGGCGGCAACACCCTCCCCTGCTGCTGGCCCGCCGCGGTGCCTGCTGTGGCTGCTGGTGTTGGCCTGGGTCCATCTTCTCTGTGATTTGGCTCCTGCTGCTGCTCCAACCACCAGATCTGGAATTAGTGGGGGGCCCGATGGCGGCGGGCCTTCCGATCCGGCCACCTCGTGCCGGGACAGGGTTGTGGCCCTGCTCCTGCTCAGGCCGTCGCATCCGCCCCTGTGTCGCCGGATCTGGCGCCCCGGCGGGTGTTGACCAACTATCCGACCGGATCTGCGTGGGGAGGCGGTTGCAGGCGCCTCCTCTTTCTTCGTGGTGCTCGGAGGTGGCTGCGGTAGTGCTCCTGTTGGTGGTGGTGGGTGTGGTGACTAGCTTGGATGGGATGTGCGTGGTGGGTGGATGCGGGGGCGGCGGCCCCGGACTTGGTGGATGGCGTCGGCTTTGCGGCGAGCGGCATTGGTGGGTGTTGTACTGTGACATTTGCTGCGCGGGCGGCGAGGATGAGGTGTCCGTGCGCCGTGGTGTGCTTGGCTCTCCCCGGCCTTGTGCACCGGTGCGTCGATGACCGCTGTCCCTTCCCGGGTCTATGCACTCCTGGTCGGCTCCGGTCCTGTCGACCTCTTCGGCCTTGGGATAGGGCGTTGCGGAGGGCGACCGGGGGAAACCCTTGGCTTGTGGCGGAGGCCACGATGTTGGCGACGCCCTTGGCGCCGGTTCCCTCCTTTGAGGCTTCGTCGAGGTCCCCTCCTACCTCCTACCCTCGCACTCTACTTTGGGTGAAAACCTTGTCCCCTTGGTGGACGGCGGCATCGCTGCTCGTCGCTACCCTTCTTGGAGGCGTCGTCTGGGGGACGCAGGTGTGAGGTTGGCACTCGGCTGCTGGGATTGGGATAGGTGATGTCGTTCATGCTCTTCTTCGTCTTCACCGATGATATGTTCTTCTCCGCCGGTCTTCGTCATACGGTGCCGCGTTTCTTCTTGAACTTGTGCAGCCTGGCTGTGGCGGTCCGAGAGGTTGTGGAAGGCTATGCTTATGCCCGCGGCGCTTTGATCTCCTTCCCGTGCCAACTCTATCGTCGTTGTTCATCCGAGTTCATGGTGAGCACTTTGCCTTCCGACGGTCTGGCGCCCTTCGAGCCAGGGCGAGAGGGTAGTGGCCCTCTTCGGAGGCAGACGGATGGCAAGGCGACCGTGTTTCGGTCCTGTGTAGTGGGCTTTGAGGCTGCCCTTTGATGTTGGTGACTCCTTCTTCAACTTTCTTGTGTTGCTTGCTTTGTTGTCTGGTTGTAAGCTGCTCCATCACCTTGTATCTTGCGCCGTTTTCTTTTTCCTGTTGTATGGTAACTGCCCTTGTAATCCTGACCGGTTGATGGCTTTGTTAATTCAAAGTCGGACTAGGTACGGGCCTTCCTCGGGCGCGGCTTAGTCTTTTCTCTAAAAAAATCACGTAGATGAAAAGGGAGATTCACAACCCTATCCCATATTTGCTTATCAAACCTCAACAATGAAGGTCACAACATTCACCAAACTCAAGAGAATAACTGCGTTGTGGCTCACATGCACGAACCTTCCCACAAACGGTCACGATCCCTCTAATTAGCAAACTCAACCACAAATATATTCTCTGCTATCGATAAAAAAACCAATCCCTTAGGGTTTCCCCATGTTGGACGACGTGCTCAGATATGGAACACATTGCGATGCAGTACCTTCCCCGCCAGCATCCCCTCCTTCTCCCCATCTTCTCCATCATCAAGAACCAGTGGCGTGGCCTCCTCCGAGATCTCCAGCTTTTCAAGCTCCTCCGCTAATCTTTCTCTTGTCGCCCTCGACAACAAGGGCTCCTTCTCCTCCCCCCTTGCGTTGTGGTTGCCATCCTCCGAACGGCTAATCCACGTGTCGTGCCGCCGCAAATCCACCCTAAAACCCTAATCTCCCCACACATAGGCTCTGGGAAAGTCGATTTGGGGGGGGGGGGGGGTGCGTCGAGGCAGTAGAAGATCGTAGAGCCGTGGTATCATATGATGATACTCAATCCTCTTTTTCTTCATTTAATTATATGCCGCCTCATCTAAACTGCATAGTTGGCATGTATGATCCTTTCACTTTGACAAGTCCTATCCATTTCCTGTTTTTTTAGAATCGTGTGAACTAGAGGAGGCCCTAGCATTCGAAGTAGTCATAGTAGAAAGGATCTCGCAGCCGTGTGTGTTTTATGCTTTGCCGTTGTTTCTTTCGGCGTAATATCCAGTAGGAGCTATCCAAAGAAACATCCAGCAATCAAAGCAGCCAGTGGTCCATAACCGGCGGTCCCCGGAGTAGTAGCAAGAGTGCAAGACTGCTTTGGGGCTAGCCGTATGCCCGTATCTGGTAGAGTAGAAGCAAACAACTTGCCCCTTGCGAGCAAACCAAAAGGTGATTAGCACTGCAAGGGGATCTTCTAATCAGCTGCGCATCATCGCCGATTCATTCACCGGCCACTCATTCATCACCCGGTGGCCAAAGGTGAGGTGATTAGCACGTAAGTTAAGTAGGAGAGACGGATGAATGGGTCACATGCGCGAGTTGCACGCAAGCATCCAGACGAAGCAACAACACGGGGAGCGGTACAAAGCGAGTGGTGAGAAACAGCAAGTCGCCAAGCGGACGCAAACAAGGCCCAAGCGTACACCGAGGAACCATCGGAAACCGGAGAAAGGTCCCTCACTCTCACTCTCACTCTCTGAGAAAGGAAGAAAGAATGATTCATTTATTTCCATATTCAATGCCCCTGCGGTACAGCTACAAATGCTTAATCAATTATTAATTAACCCTTATTGGTTCGCGCTAATATAGTAAATAAAAATGAGCAAATTGGACAAAGACCACTACTATGTCAACCGCGTCGCGCGTCGGCCCAGAGCGCGACGGCATTGAGGATGGATCGTACTGCCGGGGTGGGATCGTGCCGTGCGCACGCCCATTGATCAGGACACGTCCACGGGCTTGCACAGGAAGAGCAGCGACGACGGCGGCTGCTGCCTGGAGGCGCCGGCGCCGGCGCCCCCGCCTCCTAGCCGCTCGTAGCAGTCGATGGAGAAGAGCGACAGCGAGAGGGAGAGCGACAGGCGCGCCCGGGCCTGCGCGTGGGCGAGGGCTCCCGCGCGCCCCAGCCGGTCCAGTGCCGGGCCGAGGCAGAGGCGGTAGAGCCGGCGGTACCCGCCGAGCGCGGCCACGACGGCGCGGGTGGCGTGGCCCGCCGCGGGGCCGGACGCCGGGCCCACGTGGCGGAGGCAGAGCGCCTCCCAGACGGCGTCCCGGCGCGACACGGCGGCCCAGAGGCGGCAGACGCTGGCGGCGGACGCGAGCGAGCGGCCGTCGAGGCGCGCCAGGATCTCCGAGAGGATGTCGGCGTTGTCGTTGATGTTGTACGCGCCGCCGCCTCCGGCCAGCAGCTGCACGCGCACCTCCAGCTCCGTCACCACCACAGCGCCCACCTCCTGCCGCGGCACCGCGGGAGGTCCTCCCATGCACATGGGCCGGCAGGTGCTGGCTTCGTGTAGGAGAGGGAAGAGGTGGTAGCGAGAGGTGAGAGGGCGGATAAGGGCGTATATATAGGGGGTGCGCGCGGGGCGGGGTTTTGACTCTGCTCCCGCTCGTGTCTGTGGGGGCGCAACATAAAAAGGCAATTAAAGCCTTCTAGGAGCCAATAATGGCAGTGTCCGTGGCGGAAGCAGAGAGTGAGCGAGCCCTAAATCGATCGGCCGGTCACCGTAAAGCAAAGGAATCCATCCGAAGGTGCAGTCTCCGGGCTCCGGCAAGGGTCGAGGTGGCGGCCCTGCTGCGAGCCGAGAAGCTAGGGCATCTGGCGCGGCGAGCCAAGGAGGAGATGTGGCCAAGCGGGACGGGCCAAGGGGCCGGCGTGGAGATGCGCGCGACGTCGAGCAAGGGTACGTCGCCGCAGCGACTCCTCCGGAGCCCGGCCTTAAACTATTCGCCTCCGTTTTGACACCACGCGTACGTGTTTTCCCTCGTCCTCCTCGGGGAGCGATGGACACCGCCAAGGAGACGCTCGCACGGCCGCGCACGACGCTCGTTGCAACGACCATGGCCGGTGGTTGCGAGCCACTGTAGCTCGGTCAAGCGGCCGCGGCGCCGGTGATGCTGCCACTTCGCCATGCGTACGTACGCACGTCACGTTGCGTGTGATGTCCACTGTACAGTGGTGATACACAAATCGTGTGCAGTTATGGTTTGTACGTGCGTTCCATTTGGTGCCGGTATGCGTCCATCAGCATCGGCGTACAGTGGAGATGACCACTCCACAAAAAAATTCGACGCAAGTACGTACGTGTAGCTGGGCACTGGCGAGGTAGGCACACTGTTTAAATATAGACGGGCCGTCATTTTTCTCAAGAAAAATATGGGGCGCCGTCCGGAGGACGATGCCCATGCTCACGACAAACACATTTCGTAACCGGCAGCAGCTATAGCTCGTGTGGATTTCGGGTCCCGTTCCGCCGAGAAAAGTGGAACGACGACGCAACGGCTAGCTTCGACCATTGGCCACGCCTACATCTTTTTTGGTGCACACTACATTCTGTATTCCACCGGACACTCACATCAAAGTTTCTTTTTGGTTTTCCTGGCTGATGGACATCCGCATCCTCGTTGTTTACTCCACGGCGCGGGGTTCCTACGTGCCCGTGCTGGATACACCATTTGCTTTTTGCCGTTTGCCGTTTTGATTTTGGTCCACATCATCGGCTAATAAATGGACACGTACGATACGCTGAACTTAATTTTCGGTAATCCGGTGAAGTTTGGTTCCAAGCGCACCCATGTAAATAGTAAATTCAGAAAAAGGTATGGAAAGATTGAAAAATCTGAAATTTCGGGATATGAAACTTTTTATTCGCAAATACCAAAGTTTAGGTATCATTGCATTGATTGAAGAAGTTTGAATGAGTACAGGAGGTAGTACAACACATGACACAGACCCACAGGGCGTGAACATGGTGCCCGAAGCGGGGAGACATAGGATACTCGACTCAAACAAAGAAGAGCACGGCTGAACTCGCCGACTAGAGAAGCAAACCAATCAACAACTAGAAGACCAAAACTCCCAAGCCGGCACCGAGGACACAACGAGCAACCAAGGCAGCACCTTCACAAAGGAGAATGACACCGAGACATCGTCGTCGTCCGATCCGGAAACCCAGACCTAGGGTTTCCCCTGATGCTCGAAGAGGGGCACAAAATGGCCATGGCAGCACCTCCAGGAAGGAGACAACACTAGCGGGTGTCATTGCTGCCAGCATAAGATGCATGGATTCTGCCCTAGCCCATTCCAAGCAATCCCAAGCCGTCAGAACACGAGTCGAAGAGCATGTCGTCGGGCGTAGGTCTGTGCTTGGACTACGAGAAGGGGAGCCATGCCCGACACTAAAGGAAGCACCATGCACCGCCGGGCACGCGAACGACGAAGAAGGGCGAGGATGCGTGGTTGTACGAAATAACGGCAACGGGTATGTGACGGTGACCCTAGCCCCGAACGATGCAGAATGTGGAAGGAAGCGCAGATCCGGGCCACCGGGACCGGAGCAGCAGGGGCGCCAGTGGGCCCAGAGAGCTGGAAGGGGACACAGCTCCCGGAGCATGCCGGTGACGAAGATGCACTAGGATGGATAGCCAGCCAAGGCATCACTGGGTGGTTGTGGTGCGGGTATGCCGAGGAGCCAATGAGCCAAGGGAGCCGGAAAGAGCGAAGCTCCCGAGGCTCACCGGGTCCGATGCCGCGCCAGCCGACCATGGACGCGGGAAGGGGACACAGGTCCATGGCCGCCAGGCCGAAGCCGCCCTTGCGGGGGGGGGGGGGGTCGTGGTGGTGGCGTCGAAGTAGTCTTTGATGTGTACTACGCAACCTTCTTCTTGTAGACTCATGTTGGGCCTCCAAGCATAGAGTATTATAGCACAATAACAAATTTCACTCAAGTGGATGACCTAAGGTTTATCAATCTGTGGGAGGCGTAGGATGAAGCTGATCTCTCTCAAACAACCCTGCAACCAAATGACAAAGAGTCTATTGTGCCCCCAACACACTCAATACAATGATAAATTGTATAGGTGCACTAGTTCGGCGAAGAGATGGTGATACAAGTGCAATATGGATAGTAGATATAGGTTTTTGTAATCTGAAATTATAAAAACAGAAAGGTAACTAGTAACAAAAGTGATCGAAAACGGTATTGCAATGCTTCGAAACAAGACCTAGGGTTCATACTTTCACTAGTGTAAGTTCTGTCAACAATGATAACATAATTGGATCATATAACAATCCCTCAACATGCAACAAAGAGTCACTTCAAAGTTAATAATAGAGGATAACAAACAAAGAGATTATTGTAGGGTACGAAACCACCTCAAAGTTATCCTTTCTGATTGATCTATTGGGCTATTCCTGTAAGTGCCACAAACAGCCCTAGAGTTCGTACTAAAATAACACCTTAAGACACACATCAACCAAAACTCTAATGTCACCTAGATACTCCAATGTCACCACAAGTATCCGCGGGTTTGATTATACGATATGCATCACACAATCTCAGATTCATCTATTCAAACCAACACAAAGAACTTGAAAGAGTGCCCCAAAGTTTCTACCGGAGAGTCAAGATGAAAACGTGTGACAACCCATATGCATAAGTTCACAAGGTCACAGAACCCGCAAGTTGATCACCAAATCATACATCAAGTGGATCACGCGAATATCCCATTGTCACCACAGATAAGCACATGCAAGACATACATCAAGTGTTCTCAAATTCTTAAAGACTCAATCCGATAAGATAACTTCAAAGGGAAAACTCAATCCATTACAAGAAGGTAGAGGGGGAGAAACATCATAATATCCAACTATAGTAGCAAAGCTCGCGGTACATTAAGATCGTGCCAAATCAAGAACACAAGAGAGAGAGAGAGAGAGAGAGAGAGAGAGAGAGAGAGAGAGAGAGAGATCAAACACATAGCTACTGGTACATACCCTCAGCCCCGAGGGTGAACTACTCCCTCCTCGTCATGGAGACCACCGTGATGATGAAGATGGGCACCGGTGATGGATCCCCCATCCGGCAGGGTGCCGGAACGGGCTTCCGATTGGTTTTTCATGGCTATAGAGGCTTGCGGCGGCGGAATTCCCAATCTAGGTTTAACTCTATGGTTTCTATATTAATAGGAATTTTTGGCGTCGGTTTCACGTCAGGGGGGTCCATGAGTCAACGACAAGACAGGAGCAGCCTCCGGGGGGGGGGGGGTAGGGCGCGCCCTCCTGTCTTGTGGTTGGCTCGGGACTCTTCTGGCCCAACTCTTTTGCTTCGGGGGCTTCTTCTTGTCCATAAAAAATCACCGCAAATTTTCAGGTTATTTGGACTCCGTTTGGTATTTCTTTTCTATAACACTCAAAAACAAGGAAAAAAATAGAAACTAACACTGGGCTCTAAGTTACTAGGTTAGTCCCAAAAATCATATAAAATAGCATATAAATGCATATAAAACATCCAAGATGGATAATATAATAGCATGGAACAATCAAAAATTATAGATACGTTGGAGACATATCAAGCATCCCCAAGCTTAATTCCTGCACGCCCTCGAGTAGGTAAATGATAAAAACTGATTTTTTGATGTGGAATGCTACCTAACATATTTATCAATGTAATCTTCTCTATTGCGGCAAGAATATTCAGATCCATAAGATTCAAAACAAATGTTTAGTATTGACATAAAAATGATAATACTTCAAGCATACTGATAACCCACAAGTGTAGGGGATCACAACAGCTTTCGAGGGTAAAGTATTCAACCCAAATTTATTGATTCGACACAAGGGGAGCCAAAGAATATTCTTAAGTATTAGCAGTTGAGTTGTCAATTCAACCACACCTGGATAACTTAGTATCTGCAGCAAAGTATTTAGTAGCAAAGTAGTATGATAGTAATGGTAACAGTGGTAAAGGTAAAGATAGTAATGATAGCAGTATTATAGTGATTGTAACAGTAACAACGGAAAAGTAAATAAGCGAAGCACAAGATGTGAAAAGCTCGTAGGCATTGGATCAGTGATGGATGATTATGTCGGATGCGATTCCTCATGTAATAGCTATAACATAGGGTGACACAGAACTAGCTCCAGTTCATCAATGTAATGTAGGCATGTATTTCGAATATAGTCATACGTGCTTATGGAAAAGAACTTGCATGACATCTTTTGTCCTACTCTCCCGTGGCAGCGGGGTCCTAGCGGAAACTAAGGGATATTAAGGCCTCCTTTTAATAGAGAACCGAACCAAAGCATTAACACACAGTGAATACATGAACTCCTCAAACTACGGTCATCATCGAGAAGTATCCCGATTATTTTCACTTCGGGGTTGTCAGATCATAACACATAATAGGTGACTATAGACTTGCAAGATAGGATCAAGAACACACATATATTCATGAAAAAAATAATAGGTTTAGATCTGAAATCATGGCACTCGGGCCCTAGTGACAAGCATTAAGCATAGCAAAGTCATAGCAACATCAATCTCAGAACATAATGGATACTAGGGATCAAACCCTAACAAAACTAACTTGATTACATGATAAATCTCATCCAACCCATGACCGTCCAGCAAGCCTACGATGGAATTACTCACGTACGGCGGTGAGGATCATGAAATTGGTGATGGAGAATGGATGATGATGACGACAGCGATGAATCCCCCTCTCCGGAGCCCCGAACGGACTCCAGATCAACCCTCCCGAGAGAGATTAGGGCTTGACAGCGGCTCCATATCGTAAAACACGATGAAACTTCCTCTCCGATTTTTTTCTCCACAAAACGGAATATATGGAGTTGGAGTTGAGGTCAACGGAGTTGCAGGGGGCCCACGAGACAGGGGGCGCGCCCAGAGGGGGTGGGCGTGCCCCCCACCCTCGTGGACAGGGTGTGGGACCCCTTGTCTTCATCTTTTGCCAGTATTTTTTATATTTTCTGAAACTTATCTCCGAGGATTTTCAGGTCATTCCGAGAACTTTTGTTTTCTACACATAAAACAACATCATGATAGTTCTGCTGAAAAGAGCGTCAGTCCGGGTTAGTTTCATTAAAATCATGCAAGTTAGAGTCCAAAACAAGGGCAAACATGTTTGTAAAAGTAGATACGTTGGAGACGTATCAACTCCCCCAAGCTTAAACCTTTGCTTGTCCTCAAGCAATTCAGTTGATAAACTGAAAGTGATAAAGAAAAACTTTTACAAACTCTGTTTGCTCTTGTTGTTGTAAACATGTAAAGCCAACATTCAAGTTTCAGCATATATTATGAACTAACCATACTCACAATAACACCTCGGTCTCACAATTACTCATATCAATGGCATAATCAGCTAGCGAGCCATAATAATAAAACTCGGATGGCACTTTCTCAAAACAATCATAACATGATATAACAAAATGGTATCTCGCTAGCCCTTTCTGAGACCGCAAAACATAAATGCAGAGCACCTTTAAAGATCAAGGACTGACTAAACATTGTAATTATGGTAAAAGAGATCCAGTCAAGTCATACCCAATATAAACCAATAGTAATACATGCAAATAACAGTGTGCTCTCCAGTGGGTGCTTTTTAATAAGAAGGTGATGACTCAACATAAAAGTAAATAGATAGGCCCTTCGCAGAGGGAAGCAGGGATTTGTAGAGGTGCCAGAGATTGATTTTAAAATAGAGATTGAATAACAATTTGAGTGACATACTTTCACTGTCAACGCAACAACTATGAGATGGCTGTATCTTCCATACTACATGCATTATAGGCAGTTCCCAAACAGAATGGTAAAAGTTTATACTCCCCCACCACCAACAAGCCTCAATCCATGACTTGCTCGAAACAACGAGTGCCTCCAACTAACAACAGCCCTGGGGGAGTTTTGTTTAATTATATTGATTTGCTTTGATCTTTTTGGATCATGGGACTGGGCATCCCGGTTACCGGCCCTTTCTCATGAATGAGGAGCGGAGTCCACTCCTCTTGAGAATAACCCACCTCGCATGGAAGATATAGGCAGCCCTAGTTGAAACATGAGCTGCTCGAGCATACAAAATAGAGTTTCATTTGAAGGTTTGGAGTTTGGCACATACAAATTTACTTGGAACGACAGGTAGATACCACATATAGGAAGGTATGGTGGACTCATATGGAACAACTTTGGGGTTTAAGGAGTTTGGATGCACAAGCAGTATTTCCACTTAGTATAGGTGAAGGCTAGCAAAAGACTGGGAAGCGTGAGAGAGCAACAACAGTTATAAACATGCATTAAAGTTAATTCATACCGAGTACAAACATGAGTAGGATATAATCCACCATGAACATAAATATCGTGAAGGCTATGTTGATTTGTTTCAACTACATGCATGAACATGTGCCAAATCGAGTCACTCAATTCATTCAAAGGAGGATGCCATCCCATCATACCACATCATAATCATTCTAATATCATGTTGGCACGTAAGGTAAACCATTATAACTCATAGCTAATCAAGGATGGCACAAGCAACTATAATCTCTAAATGTCATTGCAAATATGTTTACTTCATAATAAGCTGAATCAGGAACGATGAACTCATCATATTTACAAAAACAAGAGAGGTTGAGTTCATACCAGCTTTTCTCATCTCAATTAGTCCATCATATATCGTCATTATTGCCTTTCACTTGCACGACCGAACTATGTGTATAATAATAATAGTGCACGTGCATTGGACTAAGCTAGAATCTGCAAGCATTCAACTCAAGAGAGAAGATAAAGTAATATGGGCTCTAAGTTAAATAAACAACCATGCATATGAGAGCCACTAAACATTTTCAATATGGTCTTCTACTCTCGACCCCCAAAGGAAAGAAAAGAAAATAAAACTATTTACACGGGAAAGCTCCCAACAAGTAAAAGAAGAACGAGAACTCTTTTTGGGTTTTCATTTTAATTGCTACTACAAGCATAGAAATTAAACTAACTATTTTTTTTTGGTTTTGCCAAGGGTAGCCTGGCTGGTATCCGTAGTTGTAACTGGGGTCGTATTGAGATGCAGCAGCAAATGCCTCCTGAGCTGCGGCATGTTGGCTGCTTCCTCCCTGGTAACAACATATCTTCCTTTTGCATGGTAATCAAAAAGGAAAGGAGCAGGAAGAGTAACATGGACATCGCTATGTCTGTCAAAGATTAGTCGATACTGAAGGAATTGTTCATTCCTCTTAAGAAAATGATGTTGGACCATAGCGTCATAATCTAAATAAGCAGGAGGCAACATTCTACCCCCCTCTCGTGGGGCTATACCAAGATAATTTGCCACACGGGTCGCATAAATTCCTCCAAATAAATCTCCAACTCTACCATTATTATACAACTTACGTGCAACTGTTGCCCCCAAGTTATAATCTTTATAACCTAACACAGCACTCTTGAGGACACAAAGATCAGGCACACACATATGACATGCTTCATCTTTACCGTTAATGCATCTACCAGTGAAGAGAGCAAAATAATGTATAGCAGGAAAATGAATGCTCCCTATGGTAGCTTGTGTAATATCCCTAGACTCTCCCACAGTAATACTAGCAAGGAAATCTCTAAATTCAGATTTATGGGGATCATTAACACTTCCCCACTGCGGGAGTTTGCAAGTAGTAGTAAAGTCTTCCAGGTCCATGGTATATGATTTGTCATAAATATCAAACAGGACACTATGAGAATTGCGTGAAGATGTAAATGTAAACCTTCTCACAAATGAATCAGTTAAGTACTGGTACTGCGGGCACTTATCTTGCATGAACGCCTTAAGGTCGGCATTACGCACATATGCATCAAATTCATCCTTGATACCGCTACAACCATAAATGGCTCCGATGGGCATTCACAAGGCCGTCCATAAGCTTCCCTTGGTAATTTGTCATCGAGCTCACGTATTGCGAGCCGGGGTTCTTTCTTCCTTGAAGAACCACCTTGGTACATTTTCCTGAACATATTTATTTTTCTGCAATATTTCTGAAATGTTTTAGTAACTTCAAAATAAAAGTGAATAAAACTAAACAAGATTGATAGCAACTAGTCCTACAAGTGCCTAGAGCCTATATCATGCATTATAATTACTTGGAACCTCATAAATTTAACATGCAAGCTCAAGAACAGGGTCACCAAGGCAGCAAGGATTTGCAATGAATAAGCACTAGAACAAAAACTAATTGGACCAATGGAGGAGTCACATACCAAGCAACAATCTCCCAAAGCAGTTTTGTGAATGGAGCTTTGAGCAAGGAGATCGAAAATCGCAGCAAAATGAGCTAGAACTCGTGCTTGAGCTGGACGGGGATTTTTTTGGGAAGAAGATGGAGTGTGTCAGTGCTGGCATACGTGGAGGGGGTCCACCAGGGGCCCACGAGACAGGGGGTGCGCCCAGGGGGAGTGGGCGCGCCCTCCACTCTCATGGTCTGGTGCTTGCCCCTCCTACAGTGATTTCAGTGCCTAAAATCCTCAAATATTCCATAAAAAATCATACTAAATTTGCAGGGCATTTGGAGCACTTTTATTTTTGGGATATTTTTCATTGCACGGATAATTCAGAAAACAGACAGATAATACTATTTTTGCTTTATTTATTTTAAATAACAGAAAGTAAAAAGAGGGTACAGAAGGTTGTGCCTTCTAGTTTCATCCATCTCATGATCATCAAAATGAATCTACTAACAAGGTTGATCAAGTCTTGTTAAAAACTCATTCTAAATAACACGGAACCGGAGAAATTTCGAATAACACTAAGTTACCTCGACGGGGATATGAACATCCCCAACAATAAGAATATCATACTTTTTCTTGACAGTAGGGAGAGGAAATTCAAAACCTCCAATAATGATTGATGGAATTTTCTCAATAGAATTTATGCTGTGAACTTGAGGTTGTTTCCTCAGAAAATGTACCGTATGCTCATTTCCATTAACATGAAAGGTGACATTGCCTTTGTTGCAATCAATAACAGCACCTGCAGTATTTAAAAAGGGTCTACCAAGGATGATTGACATACTGTCGTCCTCAGGAATATCAAGAATGACGAAGTCTGTTAAGATAGTAACATTCGCAACAACATGCACGTCCTCACAAATGCCGACAAGTATAGCAGTTGATTTATCAGCCATTTGCAAAGATATCTCAGTAGGTGTCAACTTACTTAATTCAAGTATACGGTACAAGGAAAGAGGCATAACACTAACACCGACTCCTAAATTACATAAAGCAGTTTTAACATAATTCCTTTTAATAGAGCAAGGTATAGTGGGTACTCCGGGATCACCAAGTTTCTTAGGTATTCCATCCTTAAAGGTATAGTTAGCGAGCATGGTAGAAATCTCAGCTTCAGTTATTTTCCTTTTATTTGTAATGACGTCTTTCATATATTTAGCATAAGGGTTTGTTTTAAGCATATCAGTTAAGCGCATGCGTAAGAAAATAGGTCTAATCATTTCAGAAAAACGCTCAAAGTCCTCATCATCCTTTGTCTTGGATGGTTTAGGAGGAAAGGGCATGGGTTTCTGAACCCATGGTTCTCTTTCTCTACCATGCTTCCTAGCAACAAAATCTCTCTTATCATAACGTTGGTTTCTTGATTGTGGGTTATCAAGACCAACAGCAGGTTCAATTTCTATATCATTGTTATTACTAGGTTGAGCATCTACATGAACATCATTATTAGCATTATCACCAGTTCATGTTCATCTCCGGATTGTGTTTCAGCATCAGAGATAGAACTATCATTAGGATTCTCAGGTTTTTCTACATTAGGTTCACTAGAAACATGCAAAGTCCTATCATTTTTGTTTTTCTTCTTCTTAGAAGAACTAGAAGCATCTAGATTATTATTCTGAGAATCTTGTTCAATTCTCTTAGGGTGGCCTTCAGGATACAAAGGTTCCTGAGTCATTTTACCAGTTCTAGTAGCCACTCTAACAGTAAAGTCATGTTTATTATTTAGTTCATCTAGCAATTCATTATGAGCCTTAAGTACTTGTTCAGCTTGAGTGGTAACCATAGAAGCATGTTTACTAGTGAGTTTAATTTCACCCTTAACTCTAGATATATAATCACTCAAGCGTCCTATCATATAAGCATTATTCTTTAATTCTCTACCAACATAAGCATTAAACCTTTCTTGTCTAGCCATAAAGTCATCAAATTCATCTAAGCATGGGCTATGAAATTTAGTAGAGGGAATTTCAACTTTATCATATCTATAGAGAGAATTTACCTTTACTACCTGTGTCGGGTTATCAAGACAATGTGGTTCTTCGACAAGCGGTATATTAAGACCATTTATTTCTTCAATAGGAGGTAAATTCTTAACTTCTTCAGCTTTAATACCTTTTTCTTTCATTGATTTCTTTGCCTCTTGCATATCTTCAGGACTGAGAAATAGAACATCGCTCTTCTTCGAAGTGGGTTTAGGAATAGGCTCAGGAGTTGGCTCAATTGGTTCAGGAATTGCCTCAGGAATTGGCTCAGGAGGAGTCCAATTATTTTCATTTGCCAACATATTGTTCAATAATAATTCAGCTTCGTCGACTGTTCTTTCCCTGAAAACACAACCGACATAACTATCCAAGTGGTCATTGGAAGCATCAGCTAGTCCATTATAAAAGATATCAAGTATTTCTTAAGAGGGTGATCAGGCAAAGCATTAAGTAATTGGAGAAGCCTCCCCCAAGCTTGTGGGAGACTCTCTTCTTTGATTTCTACAAAGTTATATATTTCCCGCAAGGCAGCTTGTTTCTTATGAGCAGGGAAATATTTAGCAGAGAAGTAATAAATCATATCTTGGGGACTACGCACACAACCAGGATCAAGAGAATTAAACCAAGTCTTAGCATCACCCTTTAATGAGAACGGAAATATCTTAAGGATATAATAATAGTGAGACTTCTCATCATTAGTAAACAGGGTGGCCATATCATTTAACTTGGTGAGATGTGCCACAACAGTTTCAGATTCAGTGCCATAGAAAGGATCGAATTCAACTAAAGTAATAATCTCAGGATCTACAGAGAATTCATAATCCTTATCAGTAACAAAGATAGGTGAAGTGGCAAAAGCAGGGTCATGTTTCATTCTAGCATTCAGAGTCTTTTGTTTCAGCTTAGCTAGTAATTTCTTAGCAAGCCAGAAAATCTCTAGCAGTTTCTTTATCCATAACATAACCCTCAGGAACAACAGGCAATTCATAATTAGGAGGGGAACCTTCATAATAACTTTCATCAATAATTTCATTTTCAATAATTTCATTCTCCCTAGCCTTAGTAAGTTGTTCATCAAGAAATTCACCTAATGGCACAGTAGTATCAAGCATAGAAGTAGTTTCATCATAAGTATCATGCATAGCATAAGTGGCATCATCAATAACATGCGACATATCAGAATTCATAGCAGTAGCAGGTTTAGGTGTCGCAAGCTTATTCAGAACTGATGGAGAATCTAGTGCAGAGCTAGATGGCAGTTCCTTACCTCCCCTTGTAGTTGAGGGATACATTTTAGTTCTTTGATCTTTCAATTTCTTCATAGTGATCAGCAGATATAAATCCCAAGTGACTCGGAGAATAGAGCTATGCTCCCCGGCAACAACACCAGAAATTAGTCTTGATAACCCACAAGTGTAGGGGATCGCAACAACTTTCGAGGGTAAAATATTCAACCCAAATTTATTGATTCGACACAAGGGGAGCCAAAGAATATTCTTAAGTATTAGCAGTTGAGTTGTCAATTCAACCACACCTGGATAACTTAGTATCTGCAGCAAAGTATTTAGTAGCAAAGTAGTATGATAGTAATGGTAACAGTGGTAAAGGTAAAGATAGTAATGATAGCAGTATTATAGTGATTGTAACAGTAACAACGAAAAAGTAAATAAGCAAAGCACAAGATGTGAAAAGTTCGTACGCATTGGATCAGTGATGGATGATTATATCGGATGCGATTCCTCATGTAATAGCTATATGTGACGCCCTCGATTTAATTATACACTAATCATACACGCAAATGTGTACGATCAAGATCTAGGACTCACGGGAAGATATCACAACACAACTCTAGACACAAATTAAAATAATGCAAGCTTTATATTACAAGCCAGGGGCCTCGAGGGCTCGAATACATAAGCTCGAAAACACAAGAGTCAGCGGAAGCAACAATATCCGAGTACAGACATAAGTTAGACAAGTTTGCCTTAAGAAGGCTAGCACAAAAGTAGCAACGATCGAAAAGGCAAGGCCTCCTTCCTAGGAGCCTCCTAACTACTCCTGGTCGTCGACGGTCTCCACGTAGTAGTAGGCATCGACGGTGGCATCTGGCTCCTGGGCTCCGACATCTAGTTGCATCAACCGGAAAGAAAAAGAAAGGGGGAAAAGGGGGAGCAAAGCAACCGTGAGTACTCATCCAAAGTACTCGCAAGCAAGGATCTACACTACATATGCAACATTATCAAAGGAAGGTTGTATATGTGGACTAGGCTGCAGAAATGCCAGAATAGAGAGAAGGCCTAGTCCTATCGAAGACTAGCATCTTCTGGAAACCACCATCTTGCAGCAAACAGGATGGAGCAAAGTAGCATAAAGTAAAGTGGTAGTAGTGTTATCAACCTTGGCCAGAGATCCCTTCTCGACTCCCTACGAGAAAGCGATCCCAGAGCCATACTATCCGATTTTCATCACAAACCAATTCTCATCACCATCCAATTCTCATCACAATTATCCAGTTCTAGTTGTATCGATCAGGATACAACTCCGAGTGTCCGTTACCATAGGATAGGCTATCGATAGATGTTTTCTTCCCGTCAGGGGTGCACCAACTTACCCACCACGCTCGATTAACTCCGGCCGGACACAGTTTCCTGGGTCATGCCCAGCCTCGGCCAAACAATACGCCGCAACCCGACCTAGGCTTAATAGAGAGGTCAACACGCCGGACTAAACCTATGCCCCCAGGGGTCATGGGCCATCTCCCCGGGAACTCCTGCATGTTGCGAACGCAGCTGGGGAGCATACCTAGCCTCCCTTATACAAGCGAAGGCGTAACCAGTCCAACCTGGTGCGCCGCTCAATCGCTGATGTCTATTAAGCTTCGGCTGATGTATATGACGCAGAACGCCCATACTATGCCCACGTGATGGTTAGTGCTATCAGGCTAGAGGCCCCTCAGATCAAATATCCAAATCATAGTGGATTAGGAACACGCGGTAACAAGCAGAGACTCATGAAAGATGTGACCCCGTTGCCCCGTCTCGAGGACTTGCGGCAAGGGCTAAGAATGCCCGGCCACGCCTCCTAATTATCTCGCGGGCACCTTCCAGGTCAACCCGACTCCACATCACTCGCAATTATGCTCGCGCGGGTACCCCTCAGGGTCGACCCGTCTTTAGTAACATGATTCAGCGTAAAGTCATAGTAATCATAGTAACTGTGTGTCTAAACATGAAGGGGAAACCCGAGGAATCACCCCCGGTGAGTTCCACTCAATGTAATCATCAAGGTGAACGTAAGGGGAGTCACTCCCGAGGTTCACACTTGAGGGGTTGCACGACAGAGTCGTATCGGAAGTGGTTAAGGCGGAATCACCCTCGATGACCACGACCGAATAGCTATACTACAAGGTTAACATTAGAAGTGTTGTAGAGGTCTCACCCTCGGCACTCGATAGTAACCCAGCAGTGTCGAGCAACTAAGGGGAAAGTGATGTGTGGTGAAGGGGCCTAGTCTTCGATCCCATTGATCGGGTCTTCGATGATGAAGCAGGGGCAACAAGGACAAGGTGGGGGTCACTGATGGATCACTAACCAACCTATACTAAGCAGTTTAGGATAAGCAGGTAAGGTACAACATCAGACACAGAAGCAGGTTATGCATCAGAATAGGAGCAAACAATAATAGTAGAAAAATCTAATGCAAGCATGAGAGATGGAATGGGTGATATCGGGATGATCAAAGGGGGGGGGGCTTGCCTGATTGCTCTGGCAAGGAGGGGTTGTCGTCGACGTAGTCGATCACAGGGGCAGCATCGGTCTCGGGGTCTACCGGAGGGAAGAGGGGGAAGAAACAATAAATATAAAGCAAACACAGCATCACAAAGCATAACGTGGCAATAAGTTGTGTCGGGTGTGACCTAACGTATTGCTACACGACATAGGTGACGGGGGAATTCAACCGGGAATGTATTCCCGGTTCCGGACCTATGTCAGACAGATGGCCGGAGGGGAATGTTCCATGTTCAGATAGTTAGAGGCTTCTGACAGGTAAACAGACCGCATATTCTGATTCGCCTCGTTGTTCTGAGCAACTTTCATGTATAAAGTTTTTCCATCCGAGATACGATTTATTATCTATGATTTTCTAAAGTTTAAAGTTTTTCTGAAATTATTTAAATTAACAGAATTAACAAAATAGGAATATGACGTCAGCATGACATGGCGATGACGTCAGCAGTCAACAATCGCTCTGACCAGGTCAAACCTGTCGGCTGGGTCCCACTAGTCATAGGCAGTGGGTTAAACAGAGTTAAAACTAATCTAAACATAGTTAGTTAAACTACTGGGCCCACATGTTAGTGTCTAATTATGTTAACTAAATTAGCTTAGTTATTTTCATTAATTAGGGGGCAGTGGGCCCCATCTGTCAGTTGCATGGGCCGGTCCAGTCAGCATGGTGGATCGGGTCAACAGGCCGGTCGGGCCCCACGGGTCCACGAGTCAGGGACCCAGGGGTGGCCCCAGGCCGGCCACGTCGGCTGGCCTCTTGGAGTTGCTCCGGCAAGCCCCAATGCGGCGGCGGGGCGCGAGTGAGCTTCATGTTTCGCCCACAAGGCATGTCCGGGGTTGTGGTTTGGTCCGTTCGAATGACCAGTCCACACCGCGTCGAATGGAGGTGGTGGCGTGGCCGGGGACGGCCGAGAACGTCGCCGACGGCGAGTCAGGTGGTGGTGGGTTTAAAGTGAGCGGCGAACAGGGGACTGCAGGGCAGGGTAAGTCGCGTGCGTGTGCGCATTGGGATCTAGGCAAAGTGGCGAGCGAGTTGCGCATGGGGCCGAGGCCATTGGGTCGCCGGAGCATCGCCGGTGACGAGTTCAAGCGGAGCCGCGTTCGGGCACGATGGGGAGGAGGAGCTACGGCGGCGGAAACGCGCGGGGAAGAGAGGGGAGAGAGGCCGGAGCTCACCTTGGGGGCACACGGTGGCCCGTTGGGTGACTAGGAGCAGCAGTGGCGCGGATTCAGGGCGGTGGCGTTCGTCGGAGCCGAGGGCGAAGGCGAGGTCGTGGCGGTGCTGCGAGGCCGTCCTAGTCTGCGTGGCTCGACGGGGAGGATGATGAGGTCGAGGCAGAGCCTGGGGGCACGTCGGCGAGGCGAAGGCCGGCCGGTGGCCGCGGTGGAGTGCGGTGAGCGGCGACGGAGAGACGCGGCCGAGGCGGGTCTGGATAGGAGAGAGCGCGGTAGTGGACGAGGGAAGTGAGCGGGTGAGTGGGGTGGCAAAGCAAGTGGAAGGGGAGCCCAAGGCCTCAAGGGGATCTTTATCCCCCTCGTCGACAGCGAGGTGGTCCGGCAGCGACGCGCGGGCGCGCGCCCTCGGTCGGTTGAACAGGGGGAGGGGAGAGCGACCGGGGAGGTAGGTGGGCCGACCTGCTGGGATGGGCCGAAGCCCAAGGGGAGGCCAGGGGCTCTCCCACCCCTCCTCCTTTTCTGTTCCTTTTTTTAGTTACCAGAGAAGGAAAATGATTTATCTGGGGACCCTAATGATTTAGGAAAAATGTGGAACTGGATCATAAAAGTCCAGTGCATTTTTAGGCACTGCCACAATTATTTTTGGGAGAGATTTAGATTCAGTTGGAATTTTCACAAATGAATTTGCATTTTAAATTGCTGGAATGGCACTCTTATAAATATAAGTGTCCATTTTAGCATAGGAGTGATTTTGTTTTTTTAATTACATCGAATTGTATTGGAATATTTGCTAAATTATGAACATTTTTCCAGCAACTTTTGTGCAACTTCAAATTTCACATATGATTTGAATTTGAATTCAGATGGGAGTTGAAAAGAGATATTGAACAAAGGTGATTAAGCATTCTTTAGCCAAATGATTAGGCTTAATCACAGAGAGTTACTGTAGCATGACACTGGGGGTGTTACACTATAACATAGGGTGACACAGAACTAGCTCCAGTTCATCAATGTAATGTAGGCATGTATTTCGAATATAGTCATACGTGCTTATGGAAAAGAACTTGCATGACATCTTTTGCCCTACCCTCCCGTGGCAGCGGGGTCCTAGCGGAAACTAAGGGATATTAAGGCCTCCTTTTAATAGAGAACCGGACCAAATCATTAACACATAGTGAATACATGAACTCCTCAAACTACGGTCATCATCGAGAAGTATCCCGATTATTGTCACTTCGGGGTTGTCGGACTATAACACATAATAGGTGACTATAGATTTGCAATATAGGATCAAGAACATACATATATTCATGAAAACATAATAGGTTCAGATATGAAATCATCGCACTCGGGCCTTAGTGACAAGCATTAAGCATAGCAAAGTCATAGCAACATCAATCTCAGAACATAATGGATACTAGGGATGAAACCCTAACAAAACTAACTTGATTACATGATAAATCTCATCCAACCCATGACCGTCCAGCAAGCCTATGATGGAATTACTCACGCACGGTGGTGAACATCATGAAATTGGTGATGGAGGATGGTTGATGACGACGACGACGAATCCCCCTCTCCGGAGCCCTGAACGGACTCCAGATCAGCCCTCCCGAGAGAGATTAGGGCTTGGCGGCAGCTCCGTATCGTAAAACGCAATGAAACTTCCTCTCTGATTTTTTTCTCTGCGAAACGGAATATATGGAGTTGGAGTTGAGGTCAGCGGTGCTCCAGGGAGCCCACGAGACAGGGGGCGCGCCCCCCACCCTCATGGATAGGGTGTGGGCCCCCCTGGTCTTCATCTTTTGCCAGTATTTTTTATATTTTCTGAAACTTATCTCCGAGGATTTTCAGGTCATTCCGAGAACTTTTATTTTCTACACATAAAACAACATCATGGCTGTTCTGCTGAAAACAACGTTAGTCCGGGTTAGTTTCATTCAAATCATGAAAGTTAGAGTCCAAAACAAGGGCAAAAGTGTTTGGAAAAGTAGATACGTTCGAGACGTATCATATACTAATAAAGTAATCATGTCTTCTCAAAATAACATGGCCAAAGAAAGTTATCCCTACAAAATCATATAGTCTGGCTATGCTCCATCTTCATCACACAAAATATTCAAATCATGCACAACCCCGATGACAAGCCAAGCAATTATTTCATCTTTTGATGTTCTCAAACTTTCTCAACTTTCACGCAATACATGAGCGTGAGCCATGGACATAGCACTATAGGTGGAATAGAGTATGATGGTTGTGGAGAAGACAGAAAGAAGGAGATAGTCTCCAATCAACTATCAACGGGCTATGGAGATTCCCATCAATAGATATCAATGTGGGTGAGTAGGGATTACCATGCAACGGATGCACTAGAGCTATAAGTCTATGAAAGCTCAAAAAGAAACTAAGTGCGTGTGCATCCAACTTGCTTGCTCACGAAGACCTAGGGAAATTTGAGGAAGCCCATCATTGGAATATACAAGACAAATTCTATTATGAAAAAATTCCCACTAGTATATGAAAGTGACAACATAGAAGACTCTCTATCATGAAGATCATGGTGCTAATTTGAAGCACAAGTGTGGAAAAAAAATAGTAGCATTACCCCTTTTCTCGTTTCTCTCATTTTCATTTTTTTTGTTGGGCTCTTTGGCCTCTTTTCTTCTTCTTCTTCTTTTTTCTATGTTTTTTTAAATGTTTTGTCCGGAGTCTCATCCCGACTTGTGGGGGAATCATACTCTCCATCATCCTTTCCTTCCTGGGACAATGCTCTAATAATGAAGATCATCACACTTTTATTTACTTACAACTCAAGAATTACAACTCGATACTTAGAACCAAATATGACTCTATATGAATGCCTCCAACGGTGTACCGGGATGTGCAATGAATCAAGAGTGACATGTATGAAAGAATTATGAACGATGGCTTTGCCACAAATACGATGTCAACTACATGATCATGCAAAGCAATATGACAATGATGAAGCGTGTCATAATAAACGGAACGCTGGAAAGTTGCATGGCAATATATCTCGGAATGGCTATGGAAATGCCTTAATAGGTAGGTATGGTGGCTGTTTTGAGGAAGGTATATGGTGGGTGTATGGTACCGGTGAAAGTTGCGTGGTACTAGAGAGGCTAGCAATAGTGGAAGGGTGAGAGTGCGTATAATCCATGGACTCAACATTAGTCATAAAGAACTCACATAATTATTGCAAAAATCTATTAGTTATTCAAACAAAGTACTATGCGCATGGTCCTAGGGGGATAGATTTGTAGGAAAAGACCATCGCTCGTCCCTGACCGCCACTCATAAGGAAGACAATCAATAAATAAATCTTTCTCCGACTTCATCACATAACGGTTCACCACACGTGGATGCTACGGGAATCACAAACTTTAACACAAGTATTTCTAGCAATCCACAATTACGCACTAGCATGACTCTAATGTCACCATCTTTATATCTCAAAACAATCATAAGGAATCAAACTTCTCTTAGTATTCAATGCACTTTATATGAAAGTTTTTATTATATCCCTCTTGGATGCCCATCATATTAGGACTAAATTCATAACCTAAGCAAATTACCATGTTGTTTAAATACTCTCAAAATAGTATAAGTGAAGCATCAGAGTTCATCAATTTCTTCAAAATAAAACCACCGCCATGCTCGAAAAAGATATAAGTGAAGCACTAGAGCAACTAACAAAGTACTCCAAAATATATAAGTGAAGATCAATGAGTAGTCGAATAATTATGTAACTATGTGAATACTCTCTAACATTTAAGAGTTTCAGATCTTGGGATATTACTCAAACATCAAGCAAATCCTAATAAAATAAAGTAACATTGCAAGGATAGCACATATCATGTGAATAAGCAAAAACTTAGGCTCAAACAAAACTGACCGATAGTTGTTTAAGAAGAAAGGTGGGATGCCAACCGGGGCATCCCCAAGCTTAGATGTTTGAGACTTCTTGAATTAGGGATGCCTTGGGCATCCCCAAGCTTTAGCTTTTGTGTCTCCTTAATTCTTCTCATATCAAGGTTTCCATAAATCTCAAAAAATTCACCCACACAAAACTCGACAAGAACTCGTGAGATAAGTTAGTATAAATCCATGCAAAACCTTATAATTCTCTACTGTAGAAAATAAATAAAATTATAATATTACATTGCATACTAAATGCCTCTGCATATTTAATACTCCTATCCTCGAATAGAATCATTAAGCAAGCAAACATATGCAAACATAACAGCAATCTGTCTAAACAGAATAGTCTGTAAAGAAGACAAGAGGAATCATACCTCCTAACTCCAAAAATTCTGAAAAATTACCACACCGTAGAAAATTTGTTGCTGCTCATTGTGTAAAAATTTCACGATTTTATCATGTTCTGACTATTCACCAATATTCAAAACATAACAACAATTTTTTTTGTTTTCAAGCAGCAACATATAGACTTGCAAAATAAGCATGGTAAAGGCTACACTTGACATTTTTATTAAACTAAAATATCTAAAACATGTCTCTGAATAATAGAAAGAAAATATAAACAAAATAAAATGACGCTCCAAGCGAAACACATATCATGTGGTGAATAAAAATATAGCCTCAAGTAAATTTACCGATGAACGAAGACGAAAGAGCGGATGTCATCCGGGGCATCCGATAGCTTAGGCTCTTGGTTGTCCTTGAATATTACCTTGGGGTACCTTGGGAATCCCTAAGCTTAGGCTCTTTCCACTCCTTGTTCCTTACTCCATCGAAACTTCACCCAAAACTTGAAAAATTCACAGCACAAAACTCAAAAGAAAATCTTATGAGCTCCGTTAGTATAAGAAAATAAATCGCCACTTAGGTATTGTTGTGAACTCATTCTGGATTCATGTTGGTGTCATATCTACTGTATTCCAACTTCTCCATGGTTCATACCCTATGATACTAGTCATAGATTCATCAAAATAAGCAAACAACACATAGAAAGCAGAATCTGTTTAAAACAGAACAATCTGCAGCAATCTGGAAACTTCGTATACTTTTGTAACTCCAAAAATTCTGAAAAATTAGGAAAATCTAGGAAATTGGTATATAAATTTTGTGTAAAAAATTCCGATCAAAAGCACGTTCCAGTGAATTTTCAAATTTCCTTAACTGAGCACAAGAGTATCTGCTTTTGCACAGAATCAAGTCAACTATCATCCACACTATCCCAAAGGCTTTACTTGGCATTTTATTGAAACAAAAGCTATAAAACATGATTAATAAATTACCCTAATCATGTGGACACACAAAAACGTTAGGGGTAAATGTTGGGTTGTCTCCCAACAAGCGCTTTTCTTTAATGCCTTTTTAGCTAGGCAAGATGATGTCAATGATGCTCACATAAAAGATAAGAATTGGAACATAATAGGAGCATCATGAAACATATGACTCACACATTTATGTCTAACCCACTTACTATGCCTAGGTATTTTGAGAGCAAACAACTTATGGCAACAAGAATCAACTAGCATAGGAAGGCAAAACAAGCATAACTTCAATATTTTCAACACATAGAGAGGAAACTTGATATTATTGCAATTCCTGAAAGCATATATTTCCCCTCATAATAATTTTCAGTAGAATCATGAATGAATTAAACAATATAACCACCACGTAAAGCATTCGTTTCATGATCTACATGCATAGAAATTTTACTACTCTCCACATAAGCAAATTTATTCTCATGAATAGTAGTGGGAGCAAACTCAACAAAATAACTATCATGTGAGGCATAATCCAATTGAAAATTAAAATCATGATGACAAGTTTCATGGTTACCATTATTCTTTATAGCATACATGTCATCACAGTAATCATCATAGATAACAACTTTGTTCTCATAATCAATTGGAACCTCTTCCGAAATAGTGGATTCATCACTAAATAAAGTAATGACCTCTCCAAATCCACTTTCATAATTATCACAATAAGATTCAACACCCTCCAAAATAGTGGGATCATTACTTCCTAAAGTTGGCACTCTTCCAAACCCATTTTCATCAATATAATCACCATAGATAGGAGGCATGCTTTCATCATCATAAATATGCTCATCAAAACTGGGGGACTAAAAATATCATATTCATCAAGCATAGCATCTCCAAGCTTGTAGCTTTGCATATCATTAGCATCATGTATATTCAAATAATTCACACTAACAACATTGCAATCATGCTCATCACTCAAAAATTTAGTGCCAAACATTTTATAGACTTCTTCTTCTAACACTTGAGCACAATTTTCCTTTCCATCATTTTCACGAACGATATAAAAAAGATGAAGCATATGGGGTAACCTCAATTCCATTTTTTGTAGTTTTCTTTTATAGACTAAACTAGTGATAAAACAAGAAACTAAAAGATTTGATTGCAAGATCTAAAGATATACTTTCAAGCACTAACCTCCCCGGCAACGGCGTGAGAAAAGAGCTTGATGTCTGCTACGCAACCTTCTTCTTGTAGACTCGTGTTGGGTCTCCAAGCGCAGAGTTTTGTAGGACACTAGCAAATTTCCCTCAAGTGGATGACCTAAGGTTTATCAATCCATGAGAGGCGTAGTATGAAGATGGTCTCTCTCAAACAACCCTGCAACCAAATAACAAAGAGTCTCTTGTGTCCTCAAGTTCGGCTAAGAGATGGTGATACAAGTGCAATATGGATAGTAGATATAGGTTTTTGTAATCTGAAATAATAAAAACAGCAAGGTAACTAGTAACAAAAGTGAGCAAAAATGGTATTGCAAAGCTTCGAAACAAGGTATAGGGTTCATACTTTCACTAGTGCAAATTCTGTCAACAATGATAACAGAATTGGATCATATGAAAATCCTTCAACATGCAACAAAGAGTCACTCCAAAGTCAATAATAGCGGAGAACAAACAAAGAGATCATTGTAGGGTACGAAACCACCTCAAAGTTATTCTTTCTGATCGATCTATTGGGTTATTCCTATGAGTGACACAAACAACCCTAGAGTTCGTACTAAAATAACACCGTAAGACACACATCAACCAAAACCCTAATGCCACCTAGATACTCCAATGTCACCACAAGTATTCGCGAGTTTAATTATATGATATACATCACACAATCTCAGATTCATCAATTCAAACCAACACAAAGAACTTTAAAGAGTGCCCCAAAGTTTCTACCGGAGAGTCAAGACGAAAACATGTGCCAACCCCTATGCATAAGTTCACAAGGTCACAGAACCCACAAGTTGATCACCAAAACATACATCAAGTGGATCACGTGAATATCCCATTGTCACCACAAATAAGCACATGCAAGACATACATCAAGTGTTCTCAAATCCTTAAAGACTCAATCCTATAAGATAGCTTCAAAGGGAAAACTCAATCCATTACAAGAAGGTAGAGGGAGAGAAACATCATAAGATCCAACTATAGTAGCAAAGCTCACGGTACATCAAGATCGTGCCAAATCAAGAACACGAGAGAGAGAGAGAGAGAGAGAGAGAGAGAGAGAGAGAGAGAGAGATCAAACACATAGCTACTTGTACATACCCTCATCCCCGAGGGTGAACTACTCCCTCCTCGTCATGGAGACCGTCGGGGCGATGAAGATGGCCACCGGTGATGGATTCCCCCTCCGGCAGGGTGTCAGAACGGGCTCCCAATTGTTTTTTCATGGCTACAGAGGGTTGCAGCGGTGTGATGTCTACTACACAACCTTCTTCTTGTAGACGTTGTTGGGCCTGCAAGTGCACAGGTTTGTAGGACAGTAGCAAATTTCCCTCAAGTGGATGACCTAAGGTTTATCAATCCGTAGGAGGTGTAGGATGAAGATGGTCTCTCTCAAACAACCCTGCAACCAAATAACAAAGAGTCTCTTGTGTCCCCAACACACCCGATACAATGGTAAATTGTATAGGTGCACTAGTTCAGCGAAGAGATGGTGATACAAGTGCAAAATAGATAGTAGAGTAAGGTATTTGTAATCTGAAATTGTAAAAACAGCAAGGTAACAAGTGATAAAAGTGAGCGTAAACGGTATTGCAATGATAGGAAACAAGGCCTAGGGTTCATACTTTCACTAGTGCAAGTTCTCTCAACTATAATAACATAGATAGATCATATAACAATCCCTCAACATGCAACAAAGAGTCACTCCAAAGACACTAATAGCGGAGAACGGACGAAGAGATTATGGTAGGGTACGAAACCACCTCAAAGTTATTCTTTTGGATCAATCTATTCAAGAGTTCGTACTAGAGTAACACCTTAAGACACAAATCAACCAAAACCGTAATATCACCTAGATACTCCATTGTCACCTCAAATATCCATGGGCATGATTATACGATATGCATCACACAATCTCAGATTCATCTATTCAACCAACACAAAGTACTTCAAAGAGTGCCCCAAAGTTTCTACCGGAGAGTCAAGAACGTGTGTCAACCCCTATGCATAGGTTCATGGGCGGAACACGCAAGTTGGTCACCAAAACATACATCAAGAGGCACATGATATCCCATTGTCACCACAGATAAGCACGACAAGACATACATCAAGTGTTCTTATAAAAGACTCAATCCGATAAGATAACTTCAAAGGGGAAAACTCAATTCATCACAAGAGAGTAGAGGGGGAGAAACATCATAAGATCCAACTACAATAGCAAAGCTCGGGATACATCAAGATCGTGCCATAGAGGGAACACGAGAGAGAACGAGAGAGAGAGAGAGATCAAACACATAGCTACTGGTACATACCCTCATCCTCGAGGGTGAACTACTCCCTCCTCGTCATGGAGAGCGCCGGGATGATGAAGATGGCCACCGGTGATGGATCCCCCCTCCGGTAGGGTGCCGGGAAGGGCTCCCGAGAGGTTTTTGGTGGCTACAGAGGCTTGTGGCGGCGGAACTCCCGATCTATATTGATATTCAATGTTTTTAGGGTACGTAGGCTTATATAGGTGAAAGAAGTCGACCGGGAGGTGCTCGAGGGGTCCACGAGACAGGGGAGCGCACCCAGTAGGGGGGGAGGCGCCCTCCTATCTCGTGGGCTCCTCGAGGATCTTCTAACTTGATCTCCAAGCCTCCAGGATGATATTCTTCCAAAAAATCACGATGCCGAAGGTTTCATTCCGTTTGGACTCCGTTTGATATTCCTTTTGTTCGAAATACTGAAACAGGCAATAAAACAACAATATGGGCTGGGCCTCCGGTTAATAGGTTAGTCCCAAAAGTAATATAAAAGTTTAAAATAAAGCCCATAATCATTCAAAACAGATAATATAATAGCATGGAACAATCAAAAATTATAGATACGTTGGAGGCGTATCAAGCATCCCCAAGCTTAATTCCTGCTCGTCCTCGAGTAGGTAAATGATAAAAATAGAATTTTTGATGTGGAATGCTACCTAGCATGATTCTCAATGTAATTTCCTTTATTGTGGCATGAATGTTCAGATCCAAATGATTCAAGATAAAAGCTTATAAAACATAAAAGTAATAATGCTTCAAAGCATACTAACAAATAATCATGTCCTATCAAAATAGCATAGCCAAAGAAAGCTTATCCCTACAAAATCATATAGTTAGGCCATGCTTCATTTTCATTACACAAAATACTCGCATCATGCACAACCCCGATGACGAGCCGAGCAATTGTTTCATACTTTTTAACTCGCTTCAGCTTTTTCAACTCTTGCGCAATACATGAGCGTAAGCCATGGACATAGCACTATGGTGGTAAATGGTGGTGGTTGTGAGGACAAAAAGAGGGAGAAGATAGTCTCACATCAACTAGGCGTATCAACGGGCTATGGAGATGCCCATCAATAGATATCAATGTGAGTGAGTAGGGATTGCCATGCAACGGATGCACTAGAGCTATAAATATATGAAAGCTCAACAAAAGAAACTAAGTGTGCATCCAACTTGCTTGCTCACGAAGACCTAGGACATTTTGAGGAAGCCCATCATTGGAATATACAAGCCAAGTTCTATAATGAAAAATTCCCACTAGTATATGGAAGTGACAACATAGGAGACTCTCTATCATGAAGATCATGGTGCTATTTTGAAGCACAAGTGTGGAAAAGAGATAGTAGCAATTGTCCCTTCTCTCTTTTTCTCTCATTTTTTTATTTTTTTTATTTTTTTTCTTTCTCTTTTTTCCCTTTTTTTCTTTTCTTTTTTTCTTTTTGGTGGGCTTCTTTGGCCTCTTTTATTTTTATAAAGTCTGAAATCTCATCCCGACTTGTGGGGGAATCATAGTCTTCATCATCCTTTCCTCACTGGGACAATGCTCTAAGATCATCACACTTTTATGGATTTACAACTCAAGCATTACAACTCAAAGCTAGAACAAGATATGACTCTATATGAATGCCTCCGGCGGTGTACCGGGATATGCAATGAATCAAGAGCGACATGTATGAAAATTATGAAGGTGGCCTTGCCACAAATACGATGTCAACTACATGATCATGCAAAGAGCAATATGACAATGATGAAACGTGTCATAATAAACGGAACGGTGGAAAGTTGCATGGCAATATGTCTCGGAATAGCTATGGAAATGCCATAATAGGTAGGTATGGTGGCTGTTTTGAGGAAGGTAAATAATGGGTTCATGATACCAGCGAAAGTTGCGCGGTAATAAGAGGCTAGCAAAGTGGAAGGATGAGTGTGCGTATATCCATGGACTCACATTAGTCATAAAGAACTCATATACTTATTGCAAAAGTATACTTAGCCCTCGAAGCAAAGTATTACTACGCATGCCCCAAGAGGGATAGATTGGTAGGAAAAAAATTCCATCGCTCGTCCCCGACTGCCACTCATAAGGAAGACAATCAAAAGAGCACCTCATGCAACAAATTTGTCACACAACTTTTACCATACGTGCATGCTACGGGACTTGCCAAATTCAACAAAAGTAGTTCTCAATTTCATAATTACCCACTAGCATGACCCTAACATTACTATGTTTATATCCCAGAACAATTATCAAGCATCAAGTTGATCATAGCATCCAATTCACTTCCTATGATAGTTTTCATTCAAATTACCATGCTGTTTAAGACTCTCAAAATGATATAAGTGAAGCGTGAGAGTCTAGCAATTTCTTCAAAATATAACCACCACCGTGCTCTAAAAGATAAAAGTGAAGCACTAGAGCAAACGACAAACTACTCCGAAAGATATAAGTGAAGATCAATGAGTAGCTAAATAATTATGCAACTATATGAAGACTCTCTCTCATTAAATAATTTCAGATCTTGGTATTGTATTAAAGCAGCAAGAAAAACAAAATAAAATGACAATGCAAGGATAGCACAACTCACGTGAAGAAGCAAAAACTTAGGCTCAACAGATACTAACCGATGATTGTCGAAGAAGAAAGGTGGGCTGCCTACCGGGGCATCCCCAAGATTAGATGCTTGAGACTTCTTGAAATATTATCTTGGGGTGCCTTGGGCATCCCCAAGCTTGAGCTTTTGTGTCTCCTTAATTCCTTTCATGTCACGGTTTCTGTTTTTATCAAAAGCTTCATTCACAACAAACTCAACAAGAACTCGTGAGATAGGTTAGTATAAACCAATGCAAAACCATATCATCTTCTACTGTAAAAAATCACTAACATTATTATTCAACATTGAATACTAAATGTATCTGCATATTTAATACTCCTAACCTCAAATAGAATCATTAAACAAGAAAACATATGCAAACAATGCAACCATAACAGCAATCTGTCAAAACAGTATAGTCTGTAAAGAATGCAAGAGTATCAATACTTCCCTGACCCCAAAAAGTATGAACTAAAATTACCACTTTAATAAATTTATCATATCTTAATATGAAAAAAGATTCAACGTTATACCATTCTCTGACTTTTCTAGGGAATTTTTGCAACAGCGGTAAACTTTCTGTTTTCAAACAGCAACATGTATACAAGCAAAATAAGCATGGAAAAGGCTATCCTTGACTTTTTTTATTGAAACTAAAGATGCGAAACATTATTCTAACTAACAGAAAGCAAAAACTAACAAAATAAAATGACGCTCCAAGCAAAACACATATCATGTGGTGAATAAAAATATAGTTCCAAGTTATCGATGAACGAAGACGAAAGAGGGGATGCCATCCGGGGCATCCCCAAGCTTAGGCTCTGGGTTGTCCTTGAATATTACCTTGGGTTGCCTTGGGAATCCCCAAGCTTAGGCTCTTTCCACTCCTTATTCCATAGTCCATCGAAACTTCACCCAAAACTTGAAAACTTCAACCACACAAAACTCAAAACAGAACTCGTAAGCTCCGTTAGTATAAGAAAATAAAACCACCACTTAGGTACTGTAATGAACTCATTATAAATTCATATTGGTGTAATATCTACTGTATTACAACTTATCTATGGTTCATACCCTCCGATACTACTCATAGATTCATCAAAATAAGCAAACAACACAAAGAAAACAGAATCTGTCAAAAACAGAACAGTCTGTAGTAATCTGTATCAAACGTATACGTATGGAACTCGAAAAATTCTGAAATAAATTTATGGACCTGAGGAATTTGTCTATTAATCATATGCAAAAATAATCAACCTAAAATCACTCTCAAGTAAAAAATGGCAGCTAATCTCGTGAGTACTAAAGTTTCTGTTTTTTACAGCAAGATCACATAAACTTCACCCAAGTCTTCCCAATTGTCCTACTTGGCACTTTATTGAAACAAGAGCTATAAAACATTATTACTACAGTAGAATAATCATGTGGACACACAAAAACAGTAAGGATAAATATTGGGTTGTCTCCCAACAAGCGCTTTTCTTTAATGCCTTTCTAGTTAGGCATGATGATGACAATGATGCTCACATAAAAGATAAGAATTGAAACATAAAGAGAGCATCATGAAGCATATGACTAGCACATTTAAGCCTAACCCTCTTCCTATGCATAGGTACTTTGTGAGCAAACAACTTAGGGGAACAATAATCAACTAGCATAAGAAGGTAAAACAAGCATAGCTTCAAAAATTTCAACACATAGGGAGGAAACTTGACATTATTGCAATTCCTACAAGCATATATTCCTACCTCATAATAATTGTCAGTAGCATCATGAACGAATTCAACAATATATCCAACACCTAAATCATTCTTTTCATGATCTACAAGCATAGAAAATTTACTACTCTCCACATAAGCAAAATTCTTCTCATTCGGAATGGTGGGAGTATCATAAAAGACTTGACTACTAAAAATTATTTCCACATTAAAAGAGTAATGTTTAGAAAAATGGTAATCATAATCATGACAAGATTTGTAAATATAATCATCACTACTTTTTATAGCATAAGTTTCATCACAATAATCATCATAAGTAGCAACTTCGTTCTCATCATAATCGATTGAAACCTCTCCCAAGATAGTGGAATCACTAAATAAAGTTGACACTCTTCCAAATCCAGTTTCATATTCATCACAATAAGATTCAACATCCTCCAAAATAGTGGGACCACCACTTCCTAAAGTTGACACTCTTCCAAACCACTTTCATCAATATAATCATCATAAGTAGGAGGCATGCTATCATCAAAATAAATTTGCTCATCAAAACTTGGGGGACAAAAAATATCATCCTCATCAAACATAGCTTCCCCAAGCTTGTGGCTTTGCATATCATTAGCATCATGGATATTCAAGGAATTCATACTAACAACATTGCAATCATGCTCATCATTCACATATTTCATGCCAAGCATTCTAAATAATTCTTCTTCTAGCACTTGAGCACAATTTTCCTTTCCATCATTCTCATGAAAGATATTAAAAAGACGAAGCGTATGAGACAAACTCAACTCCATTTTTTTTGTAGTTTTCTTTTATAGACTAAACTAGTGATAAAACAAGAAACAAAAAGATTCGATCGCAGGATCTAAGATATACCTTCAAGCACTCACCTCCCCGGCAACGACGCCAGAAAAGAGCTTAGTTGACGGGGTGTGAGTGCCGTTTACCTAGCCTCCCCGGCAACGGCGCCAGAAAAGAGCTTGATGTCTACTACAAAACCTTCTTCTTGTAGACGTTGTTGGGCCTGCAAGTGCATAGGTTTCTAGGACAGTAGCAAATTTCCCTCAAGTGGATGACCTAAGGTTTATCAATCCGTAGGAGGCGTAGGATGAAGATGGTCTCTCTCAAACAACCCTGCAACCAAATAACAAAGAGTCTCTTGTGTCCCCAACACACCCGATACATTGGTAAATTGTATAGGTGCACTAGTTCGGCGAAGAGATGGTGATACAAGTGCAAAATAGATAGTAGAATAAGGTATTTGTAATCTGAAATTGTAAAAACAGCAAGGTAACAAGTGATAAAAGTGAGCGTACACGGTATTGCAATGATAGGAAACAAGGCCTAGGGTTCATACCTTCACTAGTGCAAGTTCTCTCAACAATAATAACATAGATAGATCATATAACAATCCCTCAACATGCAACAAAGAGTCACTCCAAAGACACTAATAGCGGTGAATGAACGAAGAGATTATGGTAGGGTACAAAACCACCTCAAAGTTATTCTTTCGGATCAATCTATTCAAGAGTTCGTACTAGAATAACACCTTAAGACACAAATCAACCAAAACCCTAATGTCACCTAGATACTCCATTGTCACCTCAAATATCCGTGGGCATGATTATACGATATGCATCACACAATCTCAGATTCATCTATTCAACCAACACAAAGTACTTCAAAGAGTACCCCAAAGTTTCTACCGGAGAGTCAAGAACGTGTGCCAACCCCTATGCATAGGTTCATGGGCGGAACCCGCAAGTTGGTCACCAAAACATACATCAAGAGGCACATGATATCCCATTGTCACCACAGATAAGCACGGCAAGACATACATCAAGTGTTCTTATAAAAGACTCAATCCGATAAGATAACTTCAAAGGGGAAAACTCAATCCATCACAAGAGAGTAGAGGGGGAGAAACATCATAAGATCCAACTACAATAGCAAAGCTCGGGATACATCAAGATTGTGCCATAGAGGGAACACGAGAGAGAACACGGGAGAGAGAGAGAGAGAGATCAAACACATAGCTACAGGTACATACCCTCAACCTCGAGGGTGAACTACTCCCTCCTCGTCATGGAGATCGCCGGGATGATGAAGATGGCCACCGGTGATGGATCCCCCCTCCGGCAGGGTGCCGGCTGATACGTCTCCAACGTATCTATAATTTTTGATTGCTCCATGCTACTTTATCTATTGTTTTGGAATATAATGGGCTTCGTTTTCCACTTTTATATTATTTTTGGGACTAACCTATTAACCGGAGGCCCATCCTAGAATTGTTGTTTTTTGCCTATTTTAGTGTTTCGAAGAAACGGAATATCAAACGGAGTCCAAACGGAATGAAACCTTCGGAAACGTGATTTTCTCACCGAACGTGATCGAGGAGACTTGGACCCTACTCCAAGAAGTGCCAGAGGCGGTCACGAGGGTGGGGGGTGCGCCCTCCCCCCTGGGCGCGCCCCCTGCCTCATGGGCCCTCTGACGCTCCACCGACGTACTCCTTCCTCCTATATATACCTACGTACCCCCAACAGATCGGGGACAGAGCAAAAAACCTAATTCCACCGCCGCAACTTTCTATATCCGCGAGATCCCATCTTGGGGCCTGTTCTGGAGCTCCGCCGGAGGGGGCATCTATCACGGAGGGCTTCTACATCATCACCATATCCCCTCCGATGAAGTGTGAGTAGTTTACTTCAGACCTTCGGGTCCATAGTTAGTAGCTAGATGGCTTCTTCTCTCTTTTTGGATCTCAATACAATGTTCTCCCCTCTCTCGTGGAGATCTATTCGACGTAATCTTCTTTTTGTGGTGTGTTTGTTGAGACCGATGAATTATGGGTTTATGATCCAACTTATCTATGGAAAATATTTGATTCTTCTCTGAATTCTTTTATGTATGATTGAGTTATATTTGCAAGTCTCTTTGAATTATCCGTTTGGTTTGGCCAACTAGATTGGTAGTTCTTGCAATGGGAGAAGTGCTTAGCTTTGGGTTCAATCTTGTGGTGACCTTACCCAGTGACAGAAAGGGTTGGAAGGCACGTATTGTATTGTTGGCATCGAGGATAACAAGATGGGGTATTTATCATATTGCATGAATTTATTCCTCTACATCATGTCATCTTGCTTAAGGCGTTACTCTGATTTTAACTTAATACTCTAGATGCATGCAGGATAGCGGTCGATGAGTGGAGTAATAGTAGTAGATGCAGAATCGTTTCGGTCTACTTGTCACGGACGTGATGCCTATATACATGATCATTGCCTGGATAACCTCATAACTATGCTCAATTCTGTCAATTGCTCAACAGTAATTTGTTCACCCACCGTAGAATACTTATGCTCTTGAGAGAAGCCACTAGTGAAACCTATGGCCCCCGGGTCTATTCTTATCATATCAATCTCCATCACTTTATTTACTTGCTTTTGCTTTTACTTTTTACTTTGCATCTTTATACCAAAAATATTATCTCTATCAGATCTCACCCTCGTAAGTGACCGTGAAGGGATTGACAACCCCTAAGCGTTGGTTGCGAGTAGCTATTGTTTTGTGCAGGTACGAGGGACTTCCGCGTGGCCTCCTACTGGATTGATACCTTGGTTCTCAAAAACTGAGGGAAATACTTACGCTACTGTGCTGCATCATCCTCTCCTCTTCGGGGAAATCCAACGCAAGCTCGAGACGTAGCAAGAAGAATTTCTGGCGCCGTTGCCGGGGAGGCTCACGCAAGCAAGTCAACAATACCAAGTACCCATCACAATCCCTATCTCTCACATTACATTATTTGCCATTTGCCTCTCGTTTTCCTTTCCCCCACTTCACCCTTGCCATTTTATTCGCCGTTGTTCCGTTCGATCTTGTGTCTCCATGTACCTTGTTTTTGCTTGCATCTTCGCTTGCTAAAAGTTTATGGATCCTCATCCACTTGCTAATCTCTTTAAGAGATCCAATTATGTTGAACCAACTGCTAGTGAGTTTTGTGCACTAGATTATCTTTATGAAGTTTTGCTTGAAATTCGTGAATCTGAAAATTGTCATGAAGCAATTTATGAAGAGATTCACGGTAACTCCTTGAATAAAAAGCATGATTGCATTGATTTTCCTATAAATTATCTTGATGTCAATTGTTCTAATAATATGCAAAACCCTAAGCTTGGGGATGCTAGTTTTGCTATGCCTACTACTTGTTTCAATGATCATGATTGGGGTGATTCTTCTTATAACCGTGAAACTTTTTTTAAGCCCCATGATGAATATGAGATTGATAATATTGTTTGCAATAATATTGAAAGTGGGTTTGTAAGAGTGTCAACTCTAGATCCCACATATTTGGAGAATATTCAATCTTATGAAATTTTTGAAAAAGTGGGTTTGGGGAGGTCATGACTTTAGTTAATGTTAATCCCACTATTTCGGAAGAGTGTCAACTTTGCATGCATGTGGATCGTGTTGAAAATATTTTATGTGATAGCTATTTTGTTGAATTCTCTTATGATCCCACGTGTAATTATTATGAGAGAGGAAAATATGGTCGTAGAAATTTTCATGATAATAAATTACCTCTCGTTATGTTGAGATTGCTATTGTTTCTTTCCGCCTCCTTGCATATGCTAGTTTTTGCTTGCCTTGATAATTTGTTTGCCTATAAGATGCCTATGCATAGGAAGTATGTTAGACTTAGATGTGTTTATCATGTGTTTTATGATGCTCTCTTTGTGCTTCAATTCTTGTCTTTCATGTGAGCATCATCAAAATTATTTATGCCTAGCTAGGGACGTTAAATGATAGCGCTTGTTGGGAGGCAACCCAATTTTATTTTGTGTTTTTTTTGCTTCTATTTAGGAATAAATAATCCATCTACCTTCTGTTTGGATGTGGTTTTATGTTTTAATTAATGTTTGTGCCAAGTTGGACCTATTGGATCTTCTTGGATGATAGTTATTTGATCTTGCTGTAATTTCCAGAATGTTTGTGCTCAGTGCCAGAATTGTTAAAAATCACCAGAACGTGATAAATTACTGATTCCAATTGCTGATGATCAATAAACAAATTGTCCAGGTCGTATAATTTTGGTAGAATTGTTTAGGCTTCAAAGTTTGCGTTAGTTACAGATTACCTCAGACTGTTCTGTTTTTGACAGATTCTGTTTTGCGTGTGTTCTTTGCTTATTTTGATGAATCTATGGCTAGTAAATTAGTTTATAAACCATAGAGAAGTTGGAATACAGTAGGTTTAACACCAATATAAATAAAGAATGAGTTTATTACAGTACCTTAAAGTAGTCTTTTGTTTTCTTTCTCTAATGGAGCTCACGAGATTTCTATTGAGTTTTGTGTTGTGAAGTTTTCAAGTTTTGGGTGAATTCTTTTGATGGATTATGGAACAAGGAGTGGAAAGAGCCTAAGATTTGGGATGCCCATGGCACCCCCAAGATAATCCAAGGACACCAAAAAGTCAAAGCTTGGGGATGCCCCGGAAGGCATCCCCTCTTTCGTCCACTTCCATCGGTAATTTACTTGGAGCTATATTTTTATTCACCAACATGATATGTGTTTTGCTTGGAGCGTCTTGTATTATTTGAGTCTTTGCTTGTTAGTTTACCACAATAATCCTTGCTGTACACACCTGTTGAGAGAGCCATACATGATTTGGAATTTGATAGAATACTCTATGTGCTTCACTTATATCTTTTGAGCTTGATAGTTGCTCATAGTGCTTCACTTATATCTTTTTGAGCGTGATAATTTTTGCTCTAGTGCTTCACTTAGATCTTTTAGAGCACGGTGGTGGATTTGTTTCAAAGAAACTTGATCTCTCATGCTTCTCTTAGATTATTTTGAGAGTCGTTAATAGCATGGTAATTTATTTAATGTTAATATACTTGGTGTTCAATATATGTGAAACTTTCTTTTGAGTGCATTGAATACTAAGATAAGTTTGATGCTTGATAATTTTTTTGAGATATGGAGGTAATAATATCAAATTCATGCTAGTTGAGTAGTTGTGAATTTGAGAAATGCTTGTGTTGAAGTTGGTAAATCCCGTAGCATGCACGTATGGTTAAAGTTGTGTAACAAATTTGAAACATGAAGGGTACCTGGCTTGTGCATCCTTATGAGTGGCGGCCGGGGACGAGCGATGGTCTTTTCCTACCAATCTATCCCCCTAGGAGCATGCGCGTAGTACTTGATTTTTGATGACTTCTAAATTTTTGCAATAAGTATATGAGTTCTTTTGACTAATGTTGAGTCCATGGATTATACGTACTTTTACCTTTCCGCCATTGCTAGCCTCTTCGGTACCGTGCATTGCCCTTTCTCACATTGAGAGTTGGCGCAAACTTCGCCGGTGCATCCAAACTCCGTGATACGATACGCTCTATCACACATAAACCTCCCTATATCTTCCTCAAAACAGCCACCATACCAACCTATTATGGCATTTCCATAGCCATTCCGAGATATATTGCCATGCAACTTTCCACCGTTCCGTTCATCATTATTATGACATACATTACTTTTGTCATATTGCCATTGCATGATCATGTAGTTGACATCGTATTTGTGGCAAATCCGCCATGCATTATTTTTCATACATGTCACTCTTGATTCATTGCACCATCCCGGTACACCACCGGAGGCATTCATATAGAGTCATACCTTGTTCTAGTTTCGAGTTGTAATCCTCATGTTGTAATCAATAGAAGTGTGATGATCATCATTATTAGAGCATTGCCCAAAAAAAGAGAAAGGCCAAAGAAAGGGAAGGCCCAAAAAAAGAAAAGAAAAGAAAAGGGCAATGCTACTATCTCTTTTTCCACACTTGTGCTTCAAAGTAGCGCCATGTTCTTCATGTAGTGAGTCTCATATTTTGTGCTTCAAAGTAGCACCTCGTTCTTCATGTAGTGAGTCTCATATATTATGCTTCAAAGTAGCACAATGTTTTTCATATAGTGAGTCTCATAAGTTGTCTTTTCCATACTAGTGGGAATTTTTCATTATAGAACTTGGCTTGTATATTCCTACGATGGGCTTCCTCAAATGCCCTAGGTCTTCATGAGCAAGCAAGTTGGATGCACACCCACTAGTTTTTTTTGTTGAGCATTCATAGCTCTAGTGCATCCGTTGCATGGCAATCCCTACTCCTCATGTTGACATCAATTGATGGGCATCTCCATAGCCCATTGATTATCCTCGTCAATGTGAGACTTTCTCCTTTTTTGTCTTCTCCATACAATCCCCATCATCACATTCTATTCCACCCATAGTGCTATATCCATGGCTCACGCTCATGTATTGCGTGAAGGTTGAAAAAGTTTAAGATTATTTAAGTATGAAACAACTACTTGGCTTGTCATCGGGGGTATAGAAGTTGGGAACATGTTTGTGTGACGAAAATGAAGCATAGCCTAACTATATGATTTTGTAGGGATGAACTTTCTTTGGCCATGTTATTTTGAGATGACATAATTATTTTGATTACTGTGCTTGAAGTATTATTATTTTTATGTCAATATGAACTTTTGTCTTGAATCTTTCGGATCTGAATATTCATATCACAATTAAGAAGATTTACATTGAAATTATGCCAAAGTATCACTCCGCATCAAAAATTCTCTTTTTATCATTTACCTACTCGAGGACAAGCAGGAATTAAGCTTGGGGATGCCTGATACGTCTCCAACGTATCTATAATTTTTTATTTCTCCATGCTACTTTATCTATTGTTTTGGACTATAATGGGCTTTATTTTCCACTTTTATATTATTTTTGGGACTAACCTATTAACCGGAGGCCCAGCCCAGAATTGCTGTTTTTTTGCCTATTTCAGTGTTTCGAAGAAACGAAATATCAAACGAGTCCAAACGGAATGAAACCTTCGGAAACGTGATTTTCTCACCGAACGTGATCCAGGAGACTTGGACCCTACTCCAAGAAGTGCCAGAGGCGGTCACGAGGGTGGGGGGCGCGCCCTCCCCCCTAGGCGCGCCCCCTGCCTCGTGGGTCCTCTAACGCTCCAACGACGTACTCCTTCCTCCTATATATACCTACGTACCCCCAACAGATCGGGGACAGAGCAAAAAACCTAATTCCACCGCCGCAACTTTCTGTATACGCGAGATCCCATCTTGGGGCCTGTTCCGGAGCTCCGTCGGAGGGGGCATCTACCATGGAGGGCTTCTACATCATCACCATAGCCCCTCCGATGAAGTGTGAGTAGTTTACTTCAGACCTTCGGGTCCATAGTTAGTAGCTAGATGGCTTCTTCTCTCTTTTTGGATCTCAATACAATGTTCTCCCCCTCTCTCGTGGAGATCTATTCGATGTAATCTTCTTTTTGCGGTGTGTTTGTTGAGATCGATGAATTGTGGGTTTATGATCCAGCTTATCTATGGACAATATTTGATTCTTCTCTGAATTCTTTTATGTATGATTGAGTTATCTTGGCAAGTCTCTTCGAATTATTCGTTTGGTTTGGCCAACTAGATTGGTAGTTTTTGCAATGGGAGAAGTGCTTAGCTTTGGGTTCAATCTTGCGGTGACCTTACCCAGTGACAGAAAGGGTTGCAAGGTACGTATTGTATTGTTGCCATCGAGTATAACAAGATGGGGTATTTATCATATTGTATGAATTTATTCCTCTACATCATGTCATCTTGCTTAAGGCGTTACTCTGTTTTAACTTAATACTCTAGATTCATGCTGGATAGCGGTCCATGAGTGGAGTAATAGTAGTAGATGAAGAATCGTTTCGGTCTACTTGTCACGGATGTGATGCCTATATACATGATCATTGCCTGGATAACCTCATAACTATGCTCAATTCTGTCAATTGCTCAACAGTAATTTGTTCACCCACCGTAGAATACTTATGCTCTTGAGAGAAGCCACTAGTGAAACCTATGGCCCCCTGGTCTATTCTTATCATATCAATCTCCATCACTTTATTTACTTGCTTTTGCTTTACTTTTTACTTTGCATCTTTATACCAAAAATACCAAAAATATTATCTCTATCAGATCTCACCCTCGTAAGTGATCGTGAAGGGATCGACAACCCCTAAGCGTTGGTTGCGAGTAGCTATTGTTTTGTGCAGGTACGAGGGACTTGCGCGTGGCCTCCTACTGGATTGAAACCTTGGTTCTCAAAAACTGAGGGAAATACTTACGCTACTGTGCTGCATCATCCTCTCCTCTTCGGGGAAATCCAACGCAAGCTCGAGACGTAGCACCGGGAAGGGCTCCCGAGAGGTTTTTGGCGGCTACAGAGGCTTGCGGCGGCGGAACTCCCGATCTATCTTGATATTGAATGTTTTTAGGGTACGTAGGCTTATATAGGCGAAAGAAGTCGGCCGGGAGGTGCTCGAGGGGTCCACGAGACAAGGGGGCACGCCCAGTAGGGGGGGGGCGCCCTCCTATCTCGTGGGCTCCTCGAGGATCTTCTGACTTGATCTCCAAGCCTCCAGGATGATATTCTTCCAAAAAATCATGATGCCGAAGGTTTCATTCCGTTTGGACTCCGTTTGATATTCCTTTTGTTCGAAATACTGAAACAGGCAATAAAACAACAATATGGGCTGGACCTCCGGTTAATAGGTTAGTCCCAAAAGTAATATAAAAGTGTAAAATAAAGCATGTAATCATTCAAAACAGATAATATAATAGCATGGAACAATCAAAAATTATAGATACGTTGGAGACGTATCACGGTAGAACTCCCGATCTAGGTTTATTTCTAGGGGTCTCTATATTTATAGGAATTTTTTGCGTCGGTTTCACCTCGGGGGGGGGGGGGTGTCCACGAGTCAACGACAAGACAGGAGCACTCTCTCGGGGGGGGGGGGGGGGTAGGGCAGCCTTCCTGTTTTGTGGTTGGCTCTGGACTCTTCTGGCCCAACTCTTTTAATTTGGGGGCTTCTTCTAGTCCATAAAAATCACCATAAATTTTCAGGTCATTTGGAATCCGTTTGGTATTCCTTTTCTTTAAAACTCAAAAACAAGAAAAAAAAATTGGCATTGTGTGATACGTCCATTTTGCATCATGTTTTATTACTGTTATTTATAATGTTTTTATCCATAATAATGCTTTTTGGAGTAATTCTAATGCCTTTTCTCTCATAATTTGCAAGGTACACACCAAGAGGGAGAATTGTGGCAGCTAGAAATCTGGACCTGAAAAAGCTACGTCGGGCTACCTATTCTGCACAACTCCAAATAAGTTGAACCTCTATGGGAAATTTTTATGGATTATTTAAGAATATTGGAGCAAATATCTACCAGAGGGGGCGCACCAGGTGGGCACAACCCACCTCGATGCGCCCTGGTGGGTTGTGCCCACCTCCGGTGCCCATCTTCTTGTATATAAGTTATTTTGACCTAGAAAAAATCAGGAGAGGACATTCAGGACGAAGCGCCACGGTCTCGAGGTGGTACTTGGGCAGGAGCACTTTTTCCCTTCGGCGGAGCGATTTCGCCGGGGGAACTTCCCTCCTAGAGGGGGAAATCATCATCATCATCATCACCAACAACTCTCCCATCTTGGGGAAGGCAATCTCCATAAACATCTTCACCAGCACCATCTCATTTCAAATCGTAGTTCATCTCTTGTATTCAGTATTGTTACCGAAACTATAGATTGGTGCTAAGGGGTGACTAGTAGTGTTGATTACATCTTGTAGTTGATTACATCTTGTAGTTGATTACATCTTGTAGTTGATTACTATATGGTTTATTTGATGGAAGATCATATGTTCAGATCCATTATGCTATTCAATACCCCACTGATCTTGAGCATGTTTATCATTTGTGAGTAGTTACTTTCGTTTTTGAGGTCACGGGAGAAATCATGTTGCAAGTAATCATGTGAACTTGATATGTGGTCGATATTTTGATGGTATGTATGTTGCCGTTCTCTTAGTGGTGTCATGTGAACGTCGACTACATGACACTTCACCATATTTGGGACTAAGGGAATGCATTGTGGAGTAGTAAATAGATGGTGGGTTGCGAGAGTGACAGAAACTTAAACCCCAGTTTATGCACTATTCCGTAAGGGACCGATTGGATCCTAGAGTTTAGTGCTATGGTTAGAATTTATTCTTAATACTTTTCTCGTAGTTGCGGATGCTTCCGGGAGGTTTAATCATAAGTAGGAGGTTTTTTAAAGTAAGAACAACACCTAAGCACCGGTCCACCCACATGTCAAATTATCAAAGTAGCGAACATAAATCAAACCAACATGATGAAAGCAATTAGATGAAATCCCGTGTACCCTCAAGAACGCTTTGCTTGTTATAGGAGACCGTTTTGGCCCGTCCTTTGTCTAAAAAGGATTGGGCTACCTTGCTGCATACTTGTTGTTACTATCGTTACTTGCTTGTTACAAATTATCTTGCTATCAAACTACTCGCTACTTACAGTTTCAGCACTTGCAGACATCACCTTATTAAAAACTACTTGCCATTTTCTTCTACTCCTCGTTGGGTTCGACACTCTTACTTATCGAAAAGAGCTACAATTGATCCCCTATACTTGTGGGTCATCACTGGGCTCTAAGTTAATAAGTTAGTCCCAAAAATCATATAAAAGCATATAAAACATCCAAGATGGATAATATAATTACATGGAACAATCAAAAATTATAGATACATTGGAGAAGTATCAGTCTCACGCGCAACCATGCTCCCAACCAGCATGCTATAGGTGGCAGACACTGATGGGTTAGCCTCCATGGTCGCCTCCCGAAGAGGCGGACCCAAAGCTCGAGCAGAGGGGTAGGTGGGGGTCGGGAGGGGGTGGAGCTGCAGCTAGCAGGACCGTGGCATGCCCGCCGGAGCACCGCAACTAGTCGGAGATGGCGCCCAAATCACACAGGGGCGGACAAGTGATGAGTGATATTTTTACACTCGTTTCACCTTTGTTTAAACTAAGATTTTTCATTTAAAAGAGATATTCGCTCCAATATTGCTATTAATGACTAATGAATGCAAAGGAGTCCACAAATCCTCTCTTTGATGTGTTTCCGCACAAAAGTCAGTGTTCCATACTGGCGCACACACCTATATGAGCGCCCGTTTGGCGTGGATTTCGAGGCAGGTCATCCACCTGAACAACTTTCATTAAAAGGACCTCGTTGAAATGTCAACGGAGCGACGAGCACAGAAGCCAGAACCTCTTATTCATCATCTTCATCCACAAAACCCTAGCCGCCGCCAACTCCATCGCCATAGCCATCTCCACCACCATCATAGTGCTTTCCCATCAAGTTCATACTTGTGATCATGCATCGCATGAGGCATCCATTGTAAGACATATTGCAATCAGTCAATCTCAAGATGTGTTCTTTAATATTTTCTTCCCGTGATCTGATCTCCATGTGTGAGTAGTTTGATAAGGTATGGGTTGAGGCACGAGCCTTGCAACCCGAGGTATGTGTTAAGGGGATCAATGGAAGACTTTGACATAACATCCCATATGTGTGAAATAAAATTGTTCCATGAAGATGTTTCTTGTCTTGTCCGCGATCTTCATCCCTGCAGGTACCCTGGATCATGAAGATCGAGTACCGGTGAGGCTAGGAGAAAGGAGACCATGAAGTGTCATACCGAACACTGGTGATAGCAAGGTTCAATAGGGTCAAGGTTGTCAGAATCGCGATTCTATTATACGATTATACGACTTTACGATCCAAACTAACCCCTCGGATTCTATGATTTTAGTTCATAGAATCTACATTTTTATGATCTTGGTAGTGAAGATTCTACGATTTGCGATCCTACCATCAGAGCTCCGATCCGATTCAAAATCGCAATTTTGACAACCATGAATACGGTAACATGAATCAATCATATCCTTGGGTATAAATAAGGTGTAGTCATTAAAGCCCAAAGCTCGTGTCTGATTTTATTATCTTAATTATCGAGGCAACCCCGCGCGGCGGATAGGGCCTGCGGTAGGATAGTTGATTCTTGATGCAGGACTCGTGTCGGTCAAGATGTTATTTGGACACATCACCCACTTTGATCTGTAACAAGCACATCTCGATGGGTGACCTCCAGTGCACAAATTAATATCCTGTTTGATCCCAACGCAAATACAAGGTTGTAAGCATAAGACGGCATACCTGTACCTCTTTTTATTATAAGTGTTAGAATCAATATTTGCTTGTTGGTCCGGTCAAAAGCTGGATTTGACACTTTGACAAAAGTTTGCTAGATACCATCGCTTCAAGGGAATCTTCCTCTTGTGGGTTCGATAACCCAGGGTCATCACTAGGAAAATAGGTGTGGGATACTCTTTTCTGTTCCAATACCGGATCAATGAAGGGAGGCATCAAGCCTTTTTTCTGGCGCCATTGGCGGGAAGGAGTTTAGTATTACTAGTCTTTGTGTTTAGAGTTTTTGTTAAAATTAATTTTCATTTTTTGTTTTTTACTTTTCTGTTTTTATTTTAATTCTTTTTGCAAGTCTTGTCAGTTTAAAGACCAAAAGATTACTATGGCTCGTAATCTTGAGAGTTTTGCTATTCCCAGCAACTTATAACACAACTTGAGGTAGCTGCCGCTGAGTATGAGATTAAGCCGAACTTAGTTTCAATGGTTCAACAACACCAATTTGGAGGCTCTATTTCTGAGGATGCCGGTATGCATTTACACAATTTCACTGAATGGTGCAACATGACACGCATAAAGGATTATGATCCCGACGCTATGAAATTGCGTCTATTTCCTTTCTCTTTGAGAGGAAAGGCTAAGGAATGGCTTTTTGCACTAAGGGCAGTGTTACTTCTTGGGATGATTGTTGCAGTAAATTTGTACCTAAGTTTTGTCCACCTACAAAGATTATGCAATTACGTTCTCAGATTATAGGTTTTAAGTGAGAGGAACATAAGCCATTAGCGCTTTCGTGGGATAGAATGATGGAAACTATAAGAAACTGTCCCAATCATGCACTGGAGGAATGGTTAATCATCCATATGTCTTATAATGGCTTAAATCATATGTCAAAAATTATGTCTGATACAGATGTAGGATGAACAATCATGGGAAAGCCCATAGAATATGTTAAGAAACTACTAGATGATATGCAAGAGAACCATGCCCAATGGCATGTTGAAAGAACCACCACCAAGAGGGTGAATGCCATGGAGGAAAGTAACACGGAGTTGGCAGCTAAGCTTGAGGAACTTATCTCCGTGATAAAAGGTAAAGAAGAGGTAAAATGTGAATGCCATCACTAATGAACAAACTACTGATGAGCCAAGACGGGCTCGTGGGGGAAATGGAGCTTCGCGTCATTGTTCCTGTATAGAGAGGGTGTGAACTAAGAGAGGGGAATAGAGAAGAGTAAATTGCAAAAAACTACCACAATTGCGGACCCTAATTCAGAAAACCGCCACCATTCGTCTTTTTTTCAAAAAACCACCAACATTGTGCTGACAGTTTTCAAAAAACACTGATCGCTGAGGTAAACACTTGCTAAGTGTAAAACTGACAGATTGGTCCCACTATAAACGATGACGTGGCTACAAAAACTAACGACGGTTGACTGGAATATAGTTGAGCGTCAAAAAAGACATGGGCCTACATGTCAGTGTGATCTTATTCCTCTGTCAAATAAAAAAAACACCCGCCCTCCACCCGATCCCGATTCACACGGACAGCCGCCGCCGCCCCGATCCGAAAGGATCCCATGCCGGACCGCCGGTCGCCGCCGGCGAGGGATGCCGCCGCCGCCCCGCCGTTCTAGCGGGTGTGAGTAGCAGCGGGAGCCGCCACAGCCGTGCACGGGCGCGAGCAGCAGGAGCGGCCCTGTCCGCTCATGGGTGCGCGAGCAGCAACACTGGCAGGAGTGCCCGCGCACGGGCGCGTCGCAGCGGGGGCATGGTCGCGAGCAGCAGCGAGGACCACACACGGGTGCGAGCAGCGGGGCCACCACGGCCGGGCAAGGGCACGCGAGCAGCAGCCCCGTCCGCGCATGGGCGCGCGAGCGCAGCACCGGCCGGAGTGGGCGCGCACGGATGTGCTAGCGGCAGCCCCGTCCGTGCGCGACAAGCAGCGGGAGCGGCCACGGCCGCGCACGGGCGTGCGTGCAGCTGCCCCGACCGCGCAAGGGTGCGCTAGCAGCTGCCCCTTTCGTGCACGGGTGCGCGAGCTGCCGTCTCCTCCAGAGCACGGGGCGCCGCAATGGGGGCAGGGGTGGCCCGGGTCAAAGGAGCCATCCCCATCAGGCGGCGGTGGTGCGGATCCTGGGTCGCGGGTCGGCGGCGGAATTGGGGGCCGGTTGCGGGATAGTGGGGGAGCGGGGCAGCGATAGCAATGGGCGCCGGCGGTGGTATGATCTGGGCGGCGGCAGGGAGTGAGTCGGGGGTAGGGAGAGCCGGAGAGATGGGAGGTGGGACAGTGATGTCTACTAGCGTTTTTTTTTTGCAAACTATGTCCACTACGTCGTTAACTCTGTTCTAGCCACGTGGCACCTGACAATGGGTCCCAGTGATCAGTTTTCTATCAAACGTCTCTAATCTAGTGATCAGCGTTTTTTGAAAACTGTTAGCACAATGTTGGTGGTTTTTTGAAAAAAATATGAATAGTGGCGGTTTTCTGATTTAGGATCCTTAATTGTGGTGGTTTTTTGCAATTTACTCAATAGAGAAGGAAGAAGGAAAGAGAGGGAGGATGGAAGGAAGGAGGCACGATGTGTTTGGGTGCTCGGCTCACTGGAGCCTCGCCGGACGTGCGTGGGCGCGGCGGCTTTGACCCGATCGGGAGGAGGTGGGAGCAGCGCAAGGGAGAGAAGAGTGGCGTGTGTGAGAGGAGAGTACTAGATAGGATATGGGACGGGACTGCGTTTGTGTCGAGTGTCTGTTTTTTTTTTTTTTTGAGGGAGAGTGTCTGTTTCAATGAATGGGTTTTCTGGCTGACTTGCCTCTCTCTTCTGCTTCAAGATCGGTGCAACTAATCTGATAGTAGTAAACACGTTTGCAACGGGAGGCTATAAATCTGATGTCTAATTTGTAGTGTTTCCAAAAAATAATAATTACAAAGAAAGTAAAAAGCTCTAAAACTTTTTTTTTGATATAAACTAGACCTTCTGTTGTACTAATATAAATGTTTGGACAATGAATAACTTGCATGCTATTCTTGGTGGAACAAAAATAACACCACCTACAAGTTAATATTCACATTCTTTGCCCTTGAATTTTTGTTTTTTTTTTGCCCCGAAGTTGATGGGAGTTTTTCCTTCGCGAAACTTTTTATACGAGTACAAAAGACGGTTAAGTTATTACAAACAAGATTTATATTATTTTGATTTTTTTCGTAATTACTATTTTTCCCTAGTATGTGTATATACACTCGTGAGACAAAGGGTATTTCCCAACTACAAATTCTATACTATCAAATACAGAGTGGATACACTTCAACATCTTTCGCAGTGGTAGGAACAGCATCACAAACAACATAAATGTACTTAGAAAAAATAACTCCCCCTCATGGATTTAGGCCTGCAAATGAATCGAGTTCGAGCGGACTATGCTCAGTTCAAATTACACTAAAATTGAATGAGCTTAAATTGAGTGAAGCTCTAGGTCAAAATGTAGAAAGTGGCTAATTCTTAGCTTGTAACGATCTTGAGTCCATCTCAAGCTAGTTTCGAGCTAAATAACATATTTTTAATGGGCTAAACATTTTTTCAAACAAGATAGGCCACAACACAACATAAGAAATCATTGTGGAATATTATTCTAAATGAAACGATGGTAATATTATGTTTTTCAAGGAAGTTTGACTTATTCTCCGTCAACCGAAGGCTAGTACTTGATAATAAGAGGAGATTGATGAATTAGCAAGATAAGAAATGAAATGCATCATCTCTGAAACTTTAGCAAAAAATGACAAGATATTTAGCATACGCCTGGCCGCGTGCCATATGCTAAGAGCAACTCTAGCAGACCCCGCAAAAATACGACCCGCAAAACGCATTTGCGGGTTGACGAAGACCGCGTTTACGGGTCAAAAACATGCGTGGCCGAGCAGAACCTGTATCTAAATCTGCATATTTTGAAAAAACTTTCTCGGGAGAAACTGCACGAACATAGTTCATCACATGATCAACAAACTACAAGCATAGCTATACTACATACTACGTTAAACTAGTACTAGGGGGTCGGATCTGACGGCGGCGAGGTCGCGGCAAATTGGACGACGCCGTGGAGGAGCCGGACGCTCAATCCTCCTCGTTGGAGCTACACAGATCGACGTACTTCTCCGCCTGCTCCGCGCGGATGCGGCGCCACTCGTCAGCCTTCTCGTTGTCGGCGACGTTGTCGGCGACCGCGTGCCGCCACTGGCTTCGAGCTCCTCGGCGTGGCGCCGGCGCTCCTCCTCCTCGCGCATGCTCCGCTCGCGATGGCGGCGGTGGCGAAGTCCGCGACAAAGTCCTTGGGCCCGACGACTCCGCGGCGGCCGTGCGGAGCGGGCTCCTCGGGCTCCTCCTTCACCGGGACGAACGGCGACGGCGGCCCCGACTCCTCCTCCTCGTCCGACCACTCCCTCTTCACGGGGAGGAACCCCGCGGCGGAGGAGGAGGAGGATCCGGCGTAGGAAGCCCTCGCGGAGGAGAAGGACGCGCGCCGACGGTCGTACTCGTCCGTCTCGCGGCGCTCGAAGCTCACCGGCGGCGATGGTTGGTCCACTTCCGGGCGCCGCCCTTCCTCGTGCCGTCGGACCGGACGCGTCGCTCGCGCTCCGGGTCCCTCTCACGGCCGGATCTGCTGCCGGAGCCGCGTCCGGAGCTCCACATTCGCCCCCACATGGCGGCTGAAGGCGGGGCGGAGGATCGCCGACGGCGAGAAATTGGGAGAGGGGAAAGGGGAATCGGGTGGCTCGCAGCGGCGGGGGATAGGGTTTGAACCCGCAAAAGGGTCGCGGAACCGCATTTATAGTGCTTGTGGCGTGCGGTTTGCGGGTTGCGGCAAAAAAATTTGCGGGCCCGGCAAGTATGCGGGCTCTATTCTGGCCGGAAAATTGGCCTGAGCCCACATACTCACCGGAATTTTTACGGGCCCGACGTTTTGCGGAATCTGCTAAAGTCGCTCTAAGGCCATATGAAATGACATGCGGCATTGGATTGCATCATACTTAGTACGATCCGTCAAACAATTCCTTACAGGTTGCATCGTGTGACTTGTAGTAGGGTCGTATTGTGCCTGACCCGAATGATCTCAGTGGTCAGCGGTTAGCATTAGGGTCCGAAATCAAGTTAAGGGTTATTGTTTGCAAAATTCACTCCCACCTTCTCAGACGCCTACACGTCACATGTCGCAACGTGGAAGCTCTACATTTTTTCGTAGATTTGTTTATTTAAACTGTTTTATCTCTTAAAACCGTACGTTCACATCCTGAACTATTTTCACTGTTGGATTTCTCGCATCGAGATATTCAAAACTAGATGTCATGGTAGGATGTGTTTGGTGTGACGGGCACGCTAGAGTGCTTGTGGGTATCCCAACTACGTGGCTAGGGATACCCTTTTTGCTGTTTGATTGGATGGGTGGGGTTAACCCATATTTTGTTTGGTTCAAAGGATGAAGCATGATTTAGGATAGTCATTGAAGTGTTTGGTTTGAGGGGTGAATGAAGGATAAGGTTCCGGTAACCTTTTCTACTTGAGGTGGTGAGATCACCCTCATAATTTGCACTTTTTCAAAAGGAAGGAAAATACCCTCATTATTTGCACCTTTTTAATGGAAGGAAGGAATACGATATGTACAAGCATAATTTTGAAATTTGAACTATTTCACTGCAGACCAAAAACATGGAACATGGGAGAAAAGTGAAAATAGAAAAAGAATTTAAAATAATAAAGGACATAGAAAAGAACCAAAATATGCTTAAAAAGATTTAAAATGAAAAAATGGCAACCGAAAAAACGCTGACCCAGAAGCACGTATTTTTCTTTTTTTCCCTTTTCCAAAAGCAGCGTTGTGCTTCTCGCGGATACACATCTGTACCTCCATGAGAAGCAAATCCGTTGTTCTCATGAAAGCACATATTTTTTTTTCAGTGCTTCTCGTGAAAGCAAATCTGTAACTTTATGAGAAGCAAATATGTGCTTCCTTTTTCATTGTGCTTCTCACGGAAGCAAATATGTGCTTCTTTTTTTTGAGGGAAAACTCCAATTCATTAATTAACCATAGCTCGGAATGTCATCCGAGATTACATGCAGGATACAATCAGGAGGGGTACCAAACCAGTTCGAACACACACCCTCCCCAACACCAACACGCGCTAGCTTATGAGCCGCTACGTTGGCATTCCTACATACCCAAGATACTTTAAACTCAAGACACAAGGCCAGCATCGACTTGATCTCGCTGATCCAGGGGCCAAAGACAGACAGGTCCTGCTGCGCTCGATTGATCCTTTGCACCGCAGATAAGCAGTCCAGCTCGATGTGAACTCTACCCAAGTTCATCTTCAGCGCCATCTGCAGCGCCTTCCTGCAAGCTAGAATCTCAGTGGCCTCAGGATCAGATATGTTAGGGAAGTGATAGCAGCTGCCAGCGATGAAAGTGGCACTGTGATCACGCAGCACGGCACCCCCACCACCACAGCCTCCAGCTTTTGAGACAGCGCCATCCGAATTGATCTTGATCCACCCCACGTCCGGCACTTCCCACCTTTGGCGAGGCCTATCAGCTGGAATCCGATGCCGCTATTGATGAATGCCACGCCACTCCCGGACATGATGCAGGACCCCTGTCATTATTTCATGTGCCGCCGCAATCTGCTTTCCATCACGAGCCTCATTCCGCGCCAGCCATAGGCCATAGACCGCATGCATAACCAGCTCGCGCTCTTCATCCTTAGCTCTAGTGAGCCAGTCAAGGAGCCATCGGTGTAGGTCCCTGTGCGACTCCACACATACCGGGGGAGAGGCCATAGCACACCCCGAATCACTTTGAAGCAGCGTCCAGAACAGGCGGGAATGGGGGCAAGACCAAAACCGGTGCTGGATGGTCTCCTCCCTTCCACAGGCTGGGCAGAACACGCCCCCTTTGATGCGCCGATGGTGGAGCTCCGCACCCACAGCAAGACCATTCCGAAGGAGACGCCAAAAGTGAACTTTTACCTTCCCCGGAGCATTGGTGTCCCAAAATATGTGCTTCAACAAGGGACAAGTATGTGCTTTTTGTGGAAGTACAATTTTTCATTTCCGAGAAGCACGGTTGTGGTGAAGCAAATTTGTGCCTTATTTTTTCATGCAAAAAATAAAAGTTCATGAAGTTTTTTCTTTTCGTGAAGCACAACGCGGAAGCAAATCCATGCATCCACTATAAGCAAATTAAAACCATTAAGCATCGCCAGAATGGCGGCCAGCCAGCTATGCCATGTGGCGCTAGCAGGTTGACCGTAGTGAGAAAACTTTTGAAAAAAAGAAGATGAAGGTGAGGAATTTTTTAAATACTTTTTTTCCTTTTTAGATGGAAGTGAGGACTCACGTATTTTTTTAAATGAAGGCCTATGCAAAGTGGCACTCGCTGGTAGGCCGTGGTGGTATTTGTTTTTACTTTTTTTTAAGATGGAGGTGAGGACTTTCTTTGTGAGATATTTTTTTTAATGGGAACAAAGACATTATATATTTTTCTAAATGAAAAAATGTGCATAACTTCCTTTCAAGCGGCGCCACAGGGTGGCGCCCCAACCACTAGTATGTATTCTTCGTGGAAGCACAAAAAAATCATGATTCTTTTTCCTTTCCGAAAAGCTTCTCACAAAAGTAAATTTGTGCCTCCATGAGAAGCAGATCTATGCTTCTCCTGGAAGCACAAAAAAGATCACGCGCAAAAGAATTCATGAATTATTTTCTTCAAAACCTAGGGAAAATTGGATGAAAACCTAAAACTCAAAAAACCTTGAAAAATACTCCATCTAAAATCCATAAATATGTACCATTGAAGGTCCTCCACAATGGGTATCCTCCACATAGTTGTTGTCCTCTTTCACTTTTGCCAGATCTATCTATAGAGATTTTTCTGCAAGGTCACAGGGAGTACTATTCCTGAGTTATAGATCTACATATAGAGATGTTACTAGTCCAGTCTCCCACATTCCTTGATCGTGGCCATCTGGTTCGCCAGTACTAACCAGTAATTCATCCTACAAGCAATGATTTTTTGAAACACATTACAGACGGAGACGCTCATACAACACACATATACTCACCTTTACGAACGCATACTCTACTCTTATGAGTATCTCCGGGAGACCAAGCCTACACATTATTTTAAGATTAACGAAGTCGCCACAGACACGTTCATGGTCAACGGGAGTCTCCTCCCACTGAATGCACATCGCCAAAAGGTCTGGAATAAATCCAGAAAAATGTGAGCACCGCTGTCAAAACATAGGACTTAAATCCTGGTGGGTTTAGAGATACCACTGTTCTCCTATAACCATCTAATCGTACGCTCCTTGGTTCGCCTACGAGCAATGGTTTGCCCCCCCCCCCCTCCCCCACTGTTCTCATATAACCATCTAATCATAGGTTGAGTATATAAGGTGCTTTGGTTTTCGACGCAAGTCAAATGATTGTACATTTGACCAAGATTATAGAAGAAAATATCAACATCTCCAGTACCTAATAGATAAAATATCAAAAATACTTTTTATGATGGTTCAAACGATATAAATTTGGTTTTGTAGATATTGATATTCTTTCTTAGCAACTTGGTCAAACACTCATATGTTTAACTTTCTTAAAAAATTAATACACCTTATATTTTAAAACAGAGGGAGTATGTTCTCCACCAGTGCGGCGCAAGGAAAAGTCACGAGTTTAGGCCAACTCCACCGCGCGACCCCATTCAGTCCGGCCCCGTCCGTTTGGGGTAAAACGGACAAACCGGACGGCCCAGCGTGCGACGGTCCGGACCCATCTTGTCCGTTTTGTGTCCGGGCCAACCCATTTCGAGCGCAAACTTGCGCCGGGTTTGGGTCGCGGGGAACGGCAAACGGACGCGCGCTCGTCCGCGTCGGGGCCGCGTGGCAGGCGGCCACCTAACTCCCACCGCCCGACGTAAATGCGCACGGGTGGTCGACCCCACCTGTCATCCGCACAGTGAACGGTCGCTTTTCCTCTTAAATGGGGAAGCCGTGGACCGGCCGTCGTCCACACTTCCCAGTCGGGCCTTTCCTGCCTCCTCGAGACCAACACCCCAAACCCTAGACCTCTCCCCGTCCTCAATCTCGCCGGCCGGCCACCTCGTAGACGCCATGGGCTTATGGAACCACGGCCGCAAGGGGAAGCACGACCGCGAGGCCGGCTCCTCATCGGGCCGCCACCGCGGCTCCGTGAAGGAGGAGCCCGCATTACCGCCGTGCTCCTCCCGTCGAGCTCCCGCGCCGGTCCCCTTCACCATCGCCCCTAGGCCCGCCGGCGAGCGCGACCGGCAGTACCTTAGCGCCGATGTGTGCCGGCGCTACTGGGAGACGAGGACGCCGGACCCGTGGAGCGACGTCCACCTCCCGAACAACTGGCACCTCAGCGCCGACCGGGTCCCCATCCCGCCAGTGCCGACGAGCGGCCGTGCGTGCCGCGATGAGATCGAGCGCCGCCGCCGCCTCCTCCCCGACGACCTGTACTTCGACGAGAGGTACGCCCCTGATTCCGGCCTGTGGGATACCTGGCTCCAGGACGAGCACGACACGCAGCGCGCGTCCTACTTCGCCATCACGGTGTTAGGGCCGCGGCGGCCACGTCGGGAGGTGCGTGGGCGTACGCAGGTGCGCGGCCTCACGCCCACGCCGTCGCCTTCACCGTCTCCGTCACCACCTCCACCACCTCGCATGACAGCGGAGGAGGAGGCCCGTCTCATGCAGCGTGTCATGGAGGACTCCATGCGCACGCACGATGAGCGCCAATGGGAGGGCCTCTAGGAGATGATGGCCCTCTTGTGTCCGACGATGTCGCCATCCCCGAGCTCGATATGGTGCCGGCGGAGGAGGCGATGCAGGACGCGCCGGTGGCTGCGTTCCACCCGGATCTGGTGGGCCAGCATTGGAGCTGGTCGTGCACGGTTCCGGAGATGGCCGACGCCGTGGGGGGCGTGAACTGGTGCCCCACGCCGCGCGGTCACCGGAGCGGGAGGCCTCGCCATGGGAGGAGGTGGTGCAGGCACCTCCGGCCTTCCAGGTCGCCCCCGTGTACCACACGCCGCCGTCCCACCTCTGGACGCCGCCGGCCTACATCGACCTCATCAGCGACGACGACGACACTGGCGACCACTGAAGATGGCGAGGGCCATGTCATCGACGGGCGCGGCAGGAGCGCACGGCGGTGTTTTTTATTTTCTTTCTATGTTAATTATGGCACTGGGCCGTTAGTGAACTGCTAAACTGGGCCGTTTTGTGCCCGTGACCCCTATGTATGTTTTACGTTTTTTTAATTGTATTTTTTTATTTTTTTAGTCATTTTATTTACGTTTTTCTGTCTTTTTTAATCTTGTCTAACGCGGACGTGATTTGATGTGCGGTCGTGTGATGGGCGCACACACGACCTATCGAACAAGAGCGGACATGGATGTACCCATTGCCGTCCCAAGAGACAAAATCCGGCCAAACCGGACGTTGGTTTGGGGTCGCGCGGTGGAGTTGGCCTTACCTAGTGCCCGATAATTTACACGCAGACACTCGGTTTATTCGGCGAGTGAGCAAGAAGGGCAACAACCCAACAGTCCTTCCGACGAACGGATGCAATGCGCGACGATGAACCGATCATACCACCAGCGCGCAGGCCGCAGGTAGAGTAGCCGGCTCGTTTGCCCAAAACCCTAAATGCCCTATGCAATGCAGGATGCATGTGCGTCAGCTTCAGCGCTCTCTCCGCTGCAGCAGCATGCACAGCAGATTCTGCGTCGTCTATCTGCCTGCCTGCATGATCGAGCGCCAAGCCCCGGAGACAGAGAGTCCGGCTGGTTTTCATGGCCGACCGATCGATCCGGGAAACATTTACGATCGAGCTGGGCGATTAATGGCCAGCCTCCCTTGAGGCGTCAGAGGCCCATAGGGCACGTCAGGCCATGGTCGGTGTCTCGGCGATGAAGACGATGCCGATGCGTTGTGTAGGGCTGTGGAGACTGTAGGGACTGTGCGAGTAACTAGCTGTAAGTGTGGGCGCGGCTTCTGAGTCCAAATCTATGGACGTGAGCTTTTGTCTCGCTTGCCTCCTAGCTCCCCCGTTGGGTTCTTCTCCGTGGCCCGTTCTGATCTGATCTTGAGTCCCGTCGACGATGGAGTGCCTCCGCACATAACGATCACGGGCCGCTTAAAGTCACGAGCGGGCGAGGATTAGATGGAACCCTCCCCGCCGTGGAATCTTCCTTTTGTTTCGCCTGCTCGACCGATCCTGCTCCGTCTCCTTTTCGGCTTTCCCCCTGTCCCCGTGGGAGCTGCGTGCGTGATCCATCCATGCTGCCATGGACCTCCCCTCCCCTTGCACTTCACGTCAAACCCATGGTAGCCATGGATGCAGATAATCAGGATTAACCCATCGCCGCCTTGTAGCCATGGATGCATATAATCAGGAACTGAGGAACACAGGAACGCAAACGCATGGAAAACCTTCTCAAGGTGTACTGTGGCAAGTGGCAACGTCTAGCTAGCGTTCGAGTCCTCCGAATAGTAAACCAGGAAGCACGCAGAGGCTGCAGGCCAGGCACTTGCAGAACGTCCCAAGGAACGCATGCAGGGTGCAAAGACACAACGGGGCCAAATTTCGTGTTTTGACCTTTTTGTCAAACAAAATCGGGATCTGACCCCCTTTGAATTTTTTTTGACATTTGACTCTTTTTACTACCGCCACGAGGCCCGGCGGTAGGATTACCTAGGTTACCGTCGGACACTGCGGCGGTAGGAAACTTATCCACGTCAGCAGCGTTAACGGCCTCTGTCCCCCCTCCGCCCCATCCTACCGCCGCCAGACATGGCGGTAGCCTGTTCTATCCTACCACCGGGGTACCTGGCGGTAGGGTGCGGGCAGTTATAAGCCGCCGGCCGCCCCACCCCTCCCCTTCTCCCCCCAACCACCCGCCCCAAGAACAGAGGAGTTCTTCCTCTCGCCCCTCTCTCTGCTTCTCCACTCCCCTCCCTCAGATCTTCGTCGTTTCTTCACCGTTTTTGCGGACCGAGATGGCCCCGAAGAAAGAAAAGTAAGCTCCTTCGATCCCTCCAATTAGTTTTAGCCAAATAGCTTCCAATTCGTCGCATTATTTGATTCAAATCACCCCCCTTCTTGAACTAGATTTAAATATTTTGAACCCTAGGATTGATTTAGGTTGATTATAGATGTTATATTGTGTTAGATATGAACTCTACTCACTAGTTTGGTATGATTATGTGAAGATGAACCCTAGTTCATATTATTTTTGGAGGATTTTGTTTTTTGATACGATGCATGTTGGAGGTATTTATTGTGATATGATGATGCATGTTGATATGCTATGATGCAAGTAGTGGATATAGTTGGAGAACAAATGTTGAACCCTCAAGATGAACCTAGTTCATAATTTTTTGTGTTAAATTTTTTTATGATATGATGAGTATTGGAGATATTTGTTTTGATATAGGATGCATGTGGATCTTATATGATGCAAGTAGTGGATTTTGTTGGAGTAAACATTGTTAATCCCTCAAGACGAACCCTAGTTCATGGTTTTTGTTTTTGATATATGTATTGTATTTAGTTCATGTTCATGATAATCTTGATATATGATTATTCAAAGGTTGAACTCGTAGGTTTTTTGGATGTGATGAACCTTTGTTATGCATCGATATCTTTTGATATGCTTATGCAATTCTTTTAGGAGGCCACCTCTTGCGGACGACATCGGCACGAAGTACACCATGCTTGACCCTAGGTCGACAAGCGTCACCGTGCCCGTTTCATTGAGAATGGAGTGGTAATTACCATTTTAAACCAAATCTTTCGAATTGATGAAAACAAGTTGCTAACTATTATGTCCATGCTAATTATGCTTTGGTTATTGATTTTCACAGATGTTGACGCCATTGCGGATGAGGGCTCACAAGACGACGGTTAAGATGGAGTACGACGAGCGGTACGCACTGTTCTTCAGGACAGCCCGACTATTGGGTTTCGTCCTGCAGCTCAAGCATAAGCCGCCGACGCTCGTCCACTCAGCTCTCACGGCTTTGATCGACCAGTGGCGGCCAGAGACACACAACTTCCATCTTCCATGCGGGGAGATGACCGTGACCCTCGAGGATTGGGCGATGATTACGGCCCTATCGCTCAAGGGTCGTGCTCTCACATGAAGAGTGGAGACGGCGAACTGGCACGATAGGGTTGTCACCCTCATCGGCGACTGCGCCCCCCCCCCCCCCCCCCCGTTAAGAGCAACCGGACTTCCGGCATACCGCTGCCATGGCTCCTTGAGCACCGGAGTAAGTGCCCGAAAGATGCCGAGCCCCGGGTGGTGGAGCAGTACACCAGGGCCTACTTGTGGTATCCTCTCACAGAGGTAGTGTTTCCGGACTGCTCCGGTAACACTGCCCTATGGATGTATCTCGACTTCCTAAAGGACTGGGATGCGGGGTACAGCTGAGGGGCCGCCGGACTCGCCTACCTATACCGTTCGGTAATTGAATATCACTTTCTTTCAAATATCATGGACGTGTGCTACTTTAGATTTTGACATCTTATCATCTATATTTGGTTTGTAGCTTGACGACGCGACCCAGAGAGCGGAAGTCACGTCCGGTATGTGTGGATGTGTATGGGGCCTCTCCATTTGGATGTGGGAGCGAATCCCGGTGGTCCGTCCGGAGAAGCTGTGCTCGCGTGCATGGACGGACTATGGCGAGGATGACGAAGATGATCGGAACCCGACCGTCGCATACGCTTGGGACGTGGTGCGTGTCTACATGGGCGAATCGAAGGCCTTGTACAAGGTCTTCAGCAACGAGCTTGATGCTCTCACGCCTTTCCAGGTATAAGAACTACATTTTGAATAGTTTCGATAACACTTTCACTTGAGCTTACCATTGTTTGGTTTTAGGTTAATAGTTCCGAGCTGAACAACATGTGCAAGCAGAACCGGCTTCTCTTCCGGTGCATCGTGCCCATGATTTGCGTCTATGCCGTGGAGTACCACTTGCCACAACGCGCTGCCGCACAATTTGGTACGGCGCAACACACACCACCAGCCGGCATCGTCCACGATATCGGTGGCTACGACCTACACCAGTGAGTACCACAAGCCGTCCTTATCGATTCTATATTCTTGTTTTGATGTTTTACATTCGTACAAAAAGGGTGTTTTACATTCTTTCTTATGCATTGTAGGATGAGCAGGCAAAATAATCAATCAGTCACAGATTGGGAAGCCGAACATGCAAGATATGTGAAGAAATGGAACGAGTGGAAAGGACGCAAAGACACGGAGAGGAGAGTGATTGACTGGGACGAATACGAGGATCACATGCTGTGGTACAACGATGGCATCAAGCATCGTCTGCGTCTGAGGCCTGAGTGGACGACAACAGATGCCGAAGACCTGTTCGATGACGGCTCCGAGAATGAAGCCTACAATGAGAGCACCAGAGAGCTTCAAGGCGGGTTTAGGGAGTACGGACCACTCATGAACAGAGTGGTAAGTTGTTTTTAGCTCTTTTGAACCGACGGTTGGATGAAATCAGATTTTAGTGATACTGACTCTTTTTATTACTTTGCAGTGTTCGGAGCTGAACAAAAGCATTTTTCAAGCCTCTGATGCGCTGAGTTCTATACCTGGGACTCGAGCTAATGAGAACAAGTTGAGGGAAACGGTGAAGGTAATATGGAGTTCATTTTCTAAAGTTCATTTGCAAAAATTGGACATTGTAGAAGTTCAAATTGTTTCGTTATCATTGCAGAAGTTCGTCAACAAAGCACGCAGGCTTGTGGGCCTGCTTGGGTGTGCTACAAACACGGAGGATGTTTTTCCTCCTGCACTGATGCGTGGCCTCGCTTCATCGAGCCATGCAGCCTCGTCGTCTAGGGCGGTTCAACATGACGAGTAGGAGAGCGAGGACGATGATGATGAAGAGGAAGATGAAGAAGAGGGCGCAGAAGAAGAACATGGTGAAGAAGAGGAAGAGGACGATGAGGAGGAAGAGGAGTACGATGATGACGACTGACCTTCAGCAACTCAGCCAACCCAGCGTGAGAAGAGGAATGTGCCGAAAAAGGATTGGAACAGTCCATCCCTGTTTCAGAAACCACGTCCTACTCACCGCAAGAAGACGGCGGCTGAGAAGCGATCCAAGACCAACGAGGACCGAACGTCGAAGAGGGGAAGGAGGGAATGAAGTTGTTGCCGTGTCGTGGCGTTGAAATATAAACATTTCATGTTGTTTGCTTCATGAACAATTTGCTCGTGAAACTTTTTCGTGAACTTGCTATGTAAAACTTACTCGTGGATGTGTGCTTGTTATCCAACTTTATTATTTGGATGTGTGCTTGCTATGTGACACATATGGTTCATGTTCACAAGTATTTAATTATTATGTGCAAAAAATTAAAGACAAAAGAAATTAAGAGGTGCAAAAAATGCACTATGGGCCACCCTACCGCCAGGCCGTACGGCAGTAGCTATGTACAGCCTACCGCCAGGCCATATGGCGGTAGGGTGCCTCCCCCAGCACACCTCCTTCCTGTGACCAAAACTGCCAGTAGCCCAGCGGTAGGGTTGCACATTCTACCGCTACAACCTTCGGCGGTAGGGTCAGGCAACCTACCGCCAAGGCCTGCGGCGGTAGGGTGTTGCGCTGGCCATTAGGTAACGGCAGTGGGGCGTCCCGTCTACCGCCAGAAGCCTTGACGGTAGGCTGCGTGACCCTACCGCCGAGCCCTTTGGCAGTAGCAAAAGGGTCAGATGTCGATTTTTTTTAAGGGGGTCAGATGCCGATTTTATACGTACAAGGGGTTAAAAAACGAAATTTTGCCACACAACGGGTACACCGCCAGGATTTCAATGACATAGTACTACACGGTACTGACGACCAACCGAGACGATGCATACCGGGTTCGGTCTTCGATGCAGTAATAAAATGCCACTGGTTTCTTGATGCTGCAATGCAGCTAGGCTGCGCCTGCGCTAGCTAGCTATCGGCACTGTGCCTGGGTTCTGCCTCTGCTTCCCTCTGGCACAAAGTGTCTGGTGGAATGCAGATATTGCGAATCACCAACAAATACCCGACTGCAAATACATTACTTACCAGTTGTGAGTACGGATTGCCAATTAATTTGCCCGCCGCTTGCTGCACAAGTGCAGAAGCCAGCCTGGTACCGCTTGCTCATGGCAGCGGCAGTAATTCTAGGAGCTGCCCAGATTTTACATGCTCACACTTCCATCCAGCAGATTTCCATTATTTCTCCAAGATTTTCTTCGCGTACATTTTTCAAATTTTCGAGGTGCGATGTTTTTCAGTGAAGATGGGGGCCGAAGATCAGTGGGAAAAGAAGATTAACCAAAAGATGGGCCGAGGATTACACCCATCTTTGTCTAGCTGCTTCGATTCAGAAGCTAAGGTGCAATGTTTAATTATGATACGTGCATGGTGGAACCTACTACGGTATAGACTGCTACCAACTATAACTACAGGCTGCGCACGCAGGCTCTAGCGTTTGGGCCGTTATGGGAAGACATTTCGGTTTGTTTACTAGCTGCTCGTCCCATGATAGGCAATGGCACCTTTCTTCTCAGCAGCCAGCTTTTTGGTATACGTTGCATGCCACCCATCCCGATAAACTAGCCGGTCAGACGGTGCATAGTTGCATGCAAGAGCAACAAAAGCTACCACCCAAGCAGCGTGGAGAGGCAGTGAGAGACATGCGCACAGGCCATTGATTGAGAGCCTCCTCTCCTGCCTATATGCAGAGGACTTCGCCAACATATTGATTGTATACATGGACTATGTAGCATCCATTGGTGTGGTTCAATTAGTCTAATGGAATTCAGAACAACTTTACCAGAGAAGTGATACTCCTAGTAACCAAATGCTCTGACAAATCTTAGTTAACTGATAGTGTTTCATAAGCATCACCTGGCAAGGTATCAGTTGACTCTTTGGCACTTCTCCCATTTGATTTGATTAATTAGTTGCTGAAACCTGAACCCGATAAAGATGATCTACCATAGGCAACAGCTTGCAGAAGCAGGAACAGAGATTCCTAGCACAAACGCAAGATCCTAACCTAATTAATTACGGGCGCATGCAGGGGCAGGGAGATGCATCCAAGGAAGCCCTCAGCCTCACGTGGTGCGTCCCCTAAACACGGCGTCGCTGCCGGGGGGATAAAGAAATCGGTCGATTGTTAAGCACGGGATCAGTGGATCCAAGGGCGGGATTTGGTCGGTAGCCTAGGCACCATGCACGGAGAGTCAAAGAGGCCATGCCAACCGAGCCAGCTTTCCACAGAGGCAGAGGACTGAGAGGAGGGCGGTACGCAGCCCGGGACGTCCCGCATGAAGCTCTGCATGCTCACCATCGCTAGGCAGCTTGCTACGTGCTCTGTGTCAGCAGCTGCTCGTCTACACCTACGAACGAATGATGATGAATCCATGCATGCACGTACGCACGAGTAGAGCAAACAGGAAGAAGTGCCAGGGAGAGGCACCTAGGGGGCTTGTGACCATGCGGGTCGGGCCGAGCGCACAGGGCCTCCACGCATTGATGTTGCCTTGTAACCTTGCTGATTTAAGGACTTTGGCGGGGCATGTTTAGCTCTCTCTGCTTCATTAGTTTCGTAGTACGTACGTGGAACAGGCTCAGTGGTGGCAGACGACGATCCGACTCCGAGACAGTGCAGTGCAGGCCTGTCGCGTGCGTACGTCTCAACGAGATCTCGGGCAAGATTTTCGAAACTTTACCCTGCTAGATAGACTACATATGCAGTTACTGTCTTCTACACGTGTGGTATGACCAAGTAAATTAACCATGTGTGGATGAAGAGTACTATAGGCAGGGAAAAGTCCGTAAAGTTGAAACGTCGTGTCGAAAAAGAAAAGGAAAAGTAAAGGCGGAGAAAGGAAAAGTCTCTAGACGGAACGTGGTGCTCTGCGTTGGATGGACGGGCCGAAGCCCAAAAGTGAGCAGACAGGGTGAGTGAGCTCGACGACCAATCGACGCGAGTGCGTGCGGTCACAAGACAACAAGGAGGCTCGCAACAAGCGCAACGGGGGTGACCAAGGAAAGAAAGCCACGTCCCACTAGCAAGCGACGATGGTCGCTAGCTCCATGTGAACTAACGAACATCTATCTATCTTTGGTTCGTGCAACTGATGTGTCTCATATAATCAACATCTGCGGCTCGTACGTTCATATCAACCGATCTGCTGACTGGTGCTCTCGATCTTTCCTAGCCACTTCGATGATTTTTGTCTGTTCTGGCGGAGCCAGTTTGATTCATGATCTGCACCGGATGGTAATTTAGAACTTCCTCAAGTTCGTGCTAAATTATCTTGAGGACTTGGGAGCCCAATATGCAAGGGGCCATGACACTAGTATGGCACAGGACATGGGCACCCCACAGCTAGGGCTGATAAAAGCCATGCATGCATGCATGCCTGCCTCTCACGCATGGAAGCTGTACGTATGTCGAATTAAAATGCCTCTGGTGACTGGCTGGCTGGCTGGGGACTACCTCTATCAACCACACTGCATGCTGCCCAGACGTCGATGCAGGCTACTGTACATGCAGCAGTGTGTTGCACAGACACAGCTCTACTGCTGTAGCGGGTGCGTGTTTAGGTGAGGACGGCCGGGCTTTTACCTCTTGAACCCGAGCACCTTGGCTCACTCCACGATAGTGTTCTCCGCGTGCACGCTCCGATATGATATCGACGGGATGGATGGGAGAAGCGTGCGCGGTTTGGTGTGGTTTGCTTTGGGAGCGCATGCCTGGCGCGTCCCTTCCCGCTCCCGGGCACGCGCAGCATGACGGGCAACATGCCTCTACTAGCAACTGGTACTAACAAGTACGTAGGTGTGACGTGAATATACGACGGCAGCTAGAGACGATGGAATGGATTGGGCGGAAGAGGGACAATTGAGTTGACTGTTGGGTGGACGTAAACAAGGAGAAGACGTCCAATGGGTACGGCATATCTTGTTCGGTGCATCACTCATTTGATTTTGGAGTCAAATCCATGGGGTTTTGGTTTTTATGTACGACTTATACATATAAGTACTATATCAAGCAAATGACACAAAAATGAACGACAAAAATCCATGAGTAAGCTAAGAAAAACACATCAAGCCTCTTCGAACTCACCGTGTATGGCTCACATTTGTATCCTACATTTCACCATGTGTCCGATAAAGAAACCGTATGAGATCAGGCATGGCCAAACCGAATTCACGTCCAAGGTTTTCAAGGGCCGGCATGAATCACCCATCCAAATTGGTGCAAACGTAAGTTTGTTGAACTTGATGTGGCTAAGGGCACACCCCTCAAAATGCAAGTTGACAAAACCTCTGGAATGTCGCTGAGCGGTTTGTGAAGAATACATGAAACATAGAGATCGGAAACAGAAGAGCTTCCCCCACCCCCACCCCCGCGCTCCCAAAAAAACTGACATTGTCATTATCGTTGTCGGCAAAACAGACCAAAGTGTGGGACGATGATCCATGGGACCGAAATACCGCATGCTCTAATGTCTGGCGCGCCAACCATGGATACCACATCAAAACATTAATATAGTCACCCCATAAAAAGCATAAAATATATTCATGGAACTTTATTTTCTATATGGCGCCACTCTCCGTCACAACCTACAAAGAAACCATCGGTCAAGGGCAGGCGTGCTCTCCTGAAAAAATGGGGACTTAATTCACCTCGACCATTGAAAACATGAAAGATACATAATGTGACACGACAATAAGCCACACCATTGATGTAGTGGGGGTTGGGGTGTTATGCGTCTTCAATGTATCTATAACTTTTTATTGTTCCATACTATTATATTATCAATCTTGGATGTTTATTATGCAATATACTCCCTCCATTCCTTTATATAAGGTGTATTTATTTTTCGATAAAATTCCATAATGTAAGGTGCATTTCTTCTAATTCCTCGTAATTCCATCATTACCCCTTCAAAAAAAGGAGAGTATCTCTCCCCTGATTGCATGCATCTTCTCCTGTAAAGAGAAAAAAAGGAAAGTATCTCTCCTGATTGTGTTTATCTCCTACTTTCCTTGCGTAATAATTTAGTTGCCACTAATCAATGATTTTTCCAAGGTTAATTTTGTCCTAGCATGTGTATAATTATGTGCCTTCGTCATCGTGCCGGAAATAATACACCTTACATAAAGGAATGGAGGGAGTATATATATGCTCATTGTCTGTCGTTGTTTTTGCATGTTTTTGGATTTTCAAGATATCAATATAAAAAGAGTCCAAATGGAGAAAAAAATGGATTAATTTTTTTTTGACCAGAGGGGACCCTAAAAGCTTCAAGAGAAGACCTGAAGAGCCAAGAGGAGGCGACAAGCCTTCCAGGCGTGCCCCCAGGCTTGTCGGCCACTCGTGGCACCTCTTGACCTAATTCCAACGCTATAAATACCAAAATATCCCCCTTACATCAGAGAGCCATTCAAAAGACTTTTTCCACCCCGCAAGCTTATATACTCGAGAGATCCCATATGGGGGCCTTTTTCGGCACTCTGACGGAGGAGGAATCGATCACAAAGAGGCTCTACATCAAGGTTGTTGCCCTTCCGATGATGTGTGAGTAGTTTACCACAGACCTACGTATTGGGGAACATAGCATGCAATTTCAAAAAAATTCCTACGCTCATGCAAGATCTATCTAGGAGATGCATAACAACGAGAGGAGGAGAGTGTGTCCACGTACACTCATAGACCGAAAGCGGAAGCGTTAACTTAACACGATTGATATAGTCGAACGTCTTCTCGAATCAACCGATCAAGTATCGAACGTACAACACCTCCGAGTTCTGCACACATTCAGCTCGATGACGTCCCTCGATCTCTTGATCCAGCAGAGTGTCGATGGAGTCGATGAGTTCCCTCAGCACGACGGCGTGATCACGGTGTTGGTGATGTGATCCACGCAGGGCTTCGCCTAAGCACTATGATGATACTATCGTAGGAGTAAACGGTGGAGGGGGCACCGCACACGGCTAAGACAATTGTCGTGTCTTTGGGGTACCCCTCGCCCCCGTATATAAAGGAGGGGAGGAGGAGGCCGGCCACCAAGGGGCGCGCCATGGAGGGAGTCCTACTAGGACTCCACTCCTAGTAGGATTCGCCCCCCTCTTTTTCCTTCTCACGGAGGGGGGAAAGGGGAAAGAGGTGGAGAGGGAGAAGGAAAGGGGGGTCGCGCCCCCACCCCTTGTCCAATTCGGATTGGCAAGGGGGGCACCCACCACCTCCCGTGGCTTCCCTCTCCTCTCCACTAAGGCCCATGTGGCCCATTAACTTTACCGGGGGGGGGGGTTCCGGTAACCTCCCGGTACTCCGACAAATCACCGAACCTCTTCGGAACAATTCTGATGACCGTATATAACCTTCCGATATATCAATTTTACCTCTCGACCATTTCGGGACTCCTCGTCATGTCCGTAATCTCATCCGGGACTCCGAACAACCTTCGGTCACCAAAACACATAAATCATATAATACCAATCGTCATCGAACGTTAAGCGTGCGGACCATACGGGTTCGAGAACTATGTAGACATGACCGATACACCTCTCCGGTCAATAACCAATAACGGAACCTGGATGCTCATATTGGTTCCCACATATTGTACGAAGATCTTTATCGGTTGAACCGCAATGTCAACATAGCTATTCCCTTTGTCATCGGTATGTTACTTGCCCGAGATTCGATTGTCGGTATCTTCATACCTAGTTCAATCTCATTACCGGCAAGTCTCTTTACTCGTCAGTAGTGCATCATCCCGTGACCAACTCATTAGTGATGGAGAACGTTGCAGAAAATAAAAAATTTCCTATGGTTTCACCAAGATCAATCTATGAGTTCATCTAGCAACGAGAGAGAGGAGTGCATCTACATACCCTTGTAGATCGAGCGGAAGCGTTCAAGAGAACGGGGTTGAGGGAGTCGTACTCGTTGTGATCCAAATCACCGGAGATCCTAGCGCCGAACGGACGGCACCTCCGCGTTCAACACACGTACGGTTGGGAAGACGTCTCCTCCTTCTTGATCCAGCAAGGGGGAAAGAGAGGTTGATGAAGATCCAGCAGCACGACGGCATGGTGGTGGATGCAGCAGTGATCTCGGCAGGCTTCGCCAAGCTTCTGCGAGAGGGAGAGGTGTAGCAAGGGGAGAGGGAGGCGCCAAGAGCATGGGTGCGGCTGCCCTCCCTCCCACCTCTTTATATAGGGCCCCTGGGGGGGGGGGCACCGGCCCTAGGAGATGCAATCTCCTAGGGGGGGCGGCGGCCAAGGGGGTGGCTTGCCCCCCAAGGCAAGTGGAGGCGCCCCCCACCCCTAGGGTTTCCAACCCTAGGCGCAGGGGGCCCAAGGGGGGGGGCGCACCAGCCCACCAGGGGCTGGTTCCCCTCCCACTTCAGCCCATGGGGCCCTCCGGGATAGGTGGCCCCACCCGGTGGACCCCCGGGACCCTTCCAGTGGTCCCGGTACAATACCGGTAACACCCAAAACTTTCCCGATGGCCGAAACCTCACTTCCTATATATAATTCTTTACCTCCGGACCATTCTGGAACTCCTCGTGATGTCCGGGATCTCATCCGGGACTCTGAACAACTTTCGGTTTACTGCATACTCATATCTCTACAACCCTAGCGTCACCGAACATTAAGTGTGTAGACCCTACGGGTTCGGGAGACATGCAGAGATGACCGAGACGCCTCTCCGATCAATAACCAATAGCGGGATCTGGATACCCATGTTGGCTCCCACATGCTCCACGATGATCTCATCAGATGAACCACGATGTCGAGGATTCAATCAACCTTGTATACAATTCCTTTTGTCAATTGGTATGTTACTTGCCCGAGACTCGATCGTCGGTATCCCAATACCTTGTTTAATCTTGTTACCGGCAAGTCACTTTACTCGTACCGTAATGCATGATCCCGTGACCAGACACTTGGTCACATTGAGCTCATTATGATGATGCATTACCGAGTGGGCCCAGAGATACCTCTCCGTCATACGGAGTGACAAATCCCAGTCTCGATTCGTGCCAACCCAACAGACACTTTCAGAGATACCCGTAGTGCATCTTTATAGTCACCCAGTTACGTTGTGACGTTTGGCACACCCAAAGCACTCCTATGGTACCCGGGAGTTGCAAAATCTCATGGTCTAAGGAAATGATACTTGACATTTGGAAAAGCTCTAGCTAAACGAACTACACGATCTTTGAGCTATGCTTAGGATTGGGTCTTGTCCATGACATCATTCTCCTAATGATGTGAACCCGTTATCAATGACATCCAATGTCCATAGTCAGGAAACCATGACTATCTGTTGATCAACGAGCTAGTAAACTAGAGGCTCACTAGGGACATGTTGTGGTCTATGTATTCACACGTGTATTACGATTTCCGGATAATACAATTATAGCATGAATAACAGACAATTATCATGAACAAAGAAATATAATAATAACCATTTTATTATTGCCTCTAGGGCATATTTCCAACAGTCTCCCACTTGCACTAGAGTTCAATAATCTAGTTACATTGTGATGAATCGAACACCCATGGAATTCTGGTGTTGATCATGTTTTGCCCTAGGGAGAGGTTTAGTCAACGGATCTGCCACATTCAGGTCCGTATGTACTTTACAAATATCTATGTCTCCATCTTGAACATTTTCACGAATGGAGTTGAAGCGACGCTTGATGTGCCTGGTCTTCTTGTGAAACCTGGGCTCCTTGGCAAGTGCAATAGCTCCAGTGTTGTCACAGAAGAGTTTGATCGGCCCCGACGCATTGGGTATGACTCCTAGGTCGGTGATGAACTCCTTCACCCAGATTGCTTCATGCGCTGCCTCCGAGGCTGCCATGTACTCCGCTTCACATGTAGATCCCGCCACGACGCTTTGCTTGCAACTGCACCAGCTTACTGCCCCACCATTCAAAGTATACACGTATCCGGTTTGTGACTTCGAGTCATCCAGATCTGTGTCGAAGCTAGCATTGACGTAACCCTTTACGACGAGCTCTTCGTCACCTCCAAAAACGAGAAACATATCCTTAGTCCTTTTCAGGTACTTCAGGATATTCTTGACCGCTGTCCAGTGTTCCTTGCCTGGATTACTTTCGTACTTTCCTACCAAACTTACGGCAAGGCTTACATCAGGTCTGGTACACAGCATGGCATACATAATAGACCCTATGGCTGAGGCATAGGGGATGATACTCATCTCTTCTATATCTTCTACCGTGGTCGGGCATTGAGCCGAGCTCAATTTCACACCTTGCAATACAGGCAAGAACCCTTTCTCGGACTGATCCATATTGAACTTCTTCAATATCTTATCAAGGTATGTGCTTTGTGAAAGACCTATGAGGCGTCTCGATCTATCCCTATAGATCTTGATGCCTGATATGTAAGCAGCTTCTCCAAGGTGCTTCATTGAAAAACACTTATTCAAGTAGGCCTTAATGTTGTCCAAAAGTTCTATATCATTTCCCATCAAAAGTATGTCATCTACATATAATATGAGAAATGCTACAGAGCTCCCACTCACTTTCTTGTAGACGCAGGCTTCTCCATAAGTCTGCATAAACCAAATGCTTTGCTCATCTCATCAAAGCGAATGTTCCAACTCCGAGATGCTTGCACCAGCCCATAAATGGATCACTGAAGCTTGCATACCTTGTTAGCATTCTTGGGATCGACAAAACCTTCCGGCTGCATCATATACATTTCTTCCTTAAGATAACCGTTAAGGAATGCCGTTTTGACGTCCATCTGCCATATCTCATAATCATAGTATGCAGCAATTGCTAACATGATTCGGACAGACTTCAGCTTCGCTACGGGAGAGAAAGTCTCATCGTAGTCAACCCCTTGAACTTGCCGATAACCCTTAGCGACAAGTCGAGCTTCATAGATGGTAACATTACCATCCGCGTCCATTTTCTTCTTAAAGATCCATTTGTTTTCTATCGCTCGCCGATCATCGGGCAAGTCTGTCAAAGTCCGTACCTTGTTTTCATACATGGATTCTATCTCGGATTGCATGGTTTCAAGCCATTTGTTGGAATCTGGGCGCGCCATCGCTTTTTCATAGTTCGAAGGTTCACCGTTGTCTAACAACATGATTTCCAGGACAGGGTTGCGATACCACTCTGGTGTGGAACGTGTCCTTGTGGACCTACAAAGTTCAGTAGCAACTTGATCTGAAGTACCTTGATTATCATCATTAATTTCCTCTCCATCCGGTGTAGGCACCACAGGAACATCTTCCTGAGCTGCGTTACTTACCGGTTCAAGAGGTAGTACTTCATCAAGTTCCACTTTCCTCCCACTTACTTCTCTCGAGAGAAACTCTTTCTCCAAAAAGGACCCGTTCTTGGCAACAAAGATCTTGCCTTCGGATCTAAGGTAGAAGGTATACCCAATGGTTTCCTTAGGGTATCCTATGAAGATGCATTTTTCCGACTTGGGTTCGAGCTTTTCAGGTTGAAGTTTCTTGACATAAGCATCGCATCCCCAAACTTTTAGAAACGACAGCTTAGGTTTCTTCCCAAACCATAATTTATACGGTGTCGTCTCAACGGATTTAGATGGTGCCCTATTTAAAGTGAATGTAGCTGTCTCCAGAGCGTATCCCCAAAAAGATAGCGGTAAATCGGTAAGAGACATCATAGATCGCACCATATCCAATAAAGTGCGATTACGATGTTCGGACACACCGTTACGTTGAGGTGTTCCAGGCGGCGTGAGTTGTGAAACGATTCCACATTTCCTTAAGTGCGTACCAAATTCGTGACTTAAATATTCTCCTCCACGATCTGATCGTAAGAACTTTATCTTTCGGTCAAGTTGATTCTCTACCTCATTCTGAAATTCCTTGAACTTTTCAAAGGTCTCAGACTTGTGTTTCATCAGGTAGACATACCCATATCTACTTAAGTCATCAGTGAGAGTGAGAACATAACGATATCCTCCGCGAGCCTCAACGCTCATTGGACCGCACACATCAGTATGTATGATTTCCAATAAGTTGGTTGCTCGCTCCATTGTTCGGAGAACGGAGTCTTGGTCATTTTGCCCATGAGGCATGGTTCGCATGTGTCAAATGATTCATAATCGAGAGACTCTAAAAGTCCATCAGCATGGAGCTTCTTCATGCGCTTGACACCAATGTGACCAAGGCGGCAGTGCCACAAGTATGTGGGACTATCGTTATCAACTTTACATCTTTTGGTATTCACACTATGAATATGTGTAACATCACGTTCGAGATTCATTAAGAATAAACCATTGACCATCGAGGCATGACCATAAAACATATCTCTCATATAAATAGAACAACCATTATTCTCGGATTTAAATGAGTAGCCATCTCGTATTAAACGAGATCCAGATACAATGTTCATGCTCAAAGCTGGCACTAAATAACAATTATTGAGGTTTAAAACTAATCCCGTAGGTAAATGTAGAGGTAGCGTGCCGACGGCGATCACATCGACTCTGGAACCATTCCCGACGTGCATCGTCACCTCGTCCTTCGCCAGTCTCCGCTTATTCCGCAGCTCCTGCTTTGAGTTACAAATATGAGCAACGACACCGGTATCAAATACCCAGGAGCTACTACGAGCACTGGTAAGGTACACATCAATTACATGTATATCACATATACCTTTAGTGTTGCCGGCCTTCTTGTCCGCTAAGTATTTGGGGCAGTTCCGCTTCCAGTGACCCTTCCCTTTGCAATAAAAGCACTCAGTCTCAGGCTTGGGTCCATTCTTTGGCTTCTTCCCGGCAGCTGGCTTACCGGGCGCGGCAACTTCCTTGCCGTCCTTTTTGAAGTTCTTCTTACCCTTGCCTTTCTTGAACTTAGTGGTTTTATTCACCATCAACACTTGATGTTCCTTTTTGATCTCTACCTCTGCTGATTTCAGCATTGAATATACTTCAGGAATGGTCTTTTCCATCCCCTGCATATTGAAGTTCATCACAAAGCTCTTGTAGCCCGGTGGAAGCGACTGAAGGATTCTGTCAATAACCGCGTCATCCGGGAGATTAACTCCCAGCTGAGTCAAGCGGTTGTGCAACCCAAACATTTTGAGTATGTGCTGACTGACAAAACTATTTTCCTCCATCTTACAGCTGAAGAACTTGTCGGAGACTTCATATCTCTCGACCCGGGCATGAGCTTGGAAAACCATTTTCAGCTCTTCGAACATCTCATATGCTCTGTGTTGCTCAAAACGCTTTTGGAGCCCCGGTTCGAAGCTGTAAAGCATGCCGCACTGAACGAGGGAGCAATCATCAGCACGAGACTGCAAAGCGTTCATGACGTCTTGGTTCTCTAGGATGGGAGCTTCACCTAGCGGTGCTTCTAAGACATAATCTTTCTTTGCAGCTATGAGGATGATCCTCAGGTTCCGGACCCAGTCCGTATAGTTGCTGCCATCATCTTTCAGCTTGGTTTTCTCTAGGAATGCATTGAAGTTGAGGTGGACATGAGCGTTGGCCATTTGATCTACAAGACATATTTGCAAAGGTTTTTAGACTAAGTTCATGATAATTAAGTTCATCTAATCCAATTATTTAATGAACACCCACTCAGATCAGACATGCCTCTAGTCATCTAAGTGATAGATGATCCGAGTCGACTAGGCCGTGTCCGATCATCACGTGAGATAGACTAGTCATCATCGGTGAACATCTCCATGTTGATCGTATCTTCCATACGACTCATGTTCGACCTTTCGGTCTCTTGTGTTCCAAGGCCATGTCTATACATGCTAGGCTCGTCAAGTTAACCTAAGTGTTTTGCATGTGTAAATCTGTCTTACACCCGTTGTATGTGAACATTAGAATCTATCACACCCGATCATCACGTGGTGCTTCGAAACGACGAACTTTAGCAACGGTGCACAGTTAGGGGGAACACTTTCTTGAAATTATTATGAGGGATCATCTTATTTACTACCGTCATTCTAAGTAAACGAGATGCAAAAACATAATAAACATCACATGCAATTAAACAGTGACATGATATGGCCAATATCATATAGCTCCTTTGATCTCCATCTTCGGGGCTCCATGATCATCTTCGTCACCGTCATGACACCATGATCTCCATCATCATGATCTCCATCATCGTGTCTCCAAGAAGTTGCTTGCCAACTATTACTTCTACTACTAAGGCTAACGGTTTAGCAATAAAGTAAAGTAATTACATGGCGTTAAATCATTGACATGCAGGTCATACAATAATTAAGACAACTCCTATGGCTCCTGCCGGTTGTCATACTCATTGACATGCAAGTCGTGATTCCTATTACAAGAACATGATCTCATATATCACATATATATAATTCATCATTCAACACAACTTTTTGGCCATATCGCATCACAAATCATATGCTGCAAAAACAAGTTAGACGTCCTCTAATTGTTGTTGCATGTTTTACGTGGCTGCAATAGGGTTCTGGCAAGAACGTTTTCTTACCTATGTGAAAGCCACAACGTGATTTGTCAACTTCTATTTACCCTTCATAAGGACCCTTTTCATCGAATCCGCTCCAACTAAAGTGGGAGAGACAGACACCCGCTAGCCACATTATGCAAGTAGTGCATGTCAGTCGGTCAAACCTGTCTCACGTAAGCGTACGTGTAAGGTCAGTCTGGGACGCTTCATGCCACAATACCGCTGAATCAAAATAAGACTAGTAGTGGCAAGAAAGTTGACAACATCTACGCCCACAACAAACTTGTGTTCTACTCGTGCAAAGAAACTACGCATAGACCTGGCTCTGATACCAATGATGGAGAACGTTGCAGAAAATAAAATTTTTCCTACGGTTTCACCAAGATCAATCTATGAGTTCATCTAGCAACGAGAGAGAGGAGTGCATCTACATACCCTTGTAGATCGAGCAGAAGCGTGCAAGAGAACGGGGTTGAGGGAGTCGTACTTGTCGTGATCCAAATCACCGGAGATCCTAGCGCCGAACGGACGGCACCTTCGCGTTCAACACACGTATGGTTGGGAAGACGTCTCCTCCTTCTTGATCCAGCAAGGGGGAAGGAGTGGTTGATGAAGATCCAACAGCACGACGGTGTGGTGGTGGATGCAGCAGAGATCTCGGCAGGGCTTCACCAAGCTTCTGCGAGAGGGAGAGGTGTAGCAAGGGGAGAGGGAGGCGCCAAGAGCATGGGTGCGGCTGCCCTCCCTCCCCCCTCTTTATATAGGGCCCCTAGGGGGGGCGCCGGCCCTAGGAGATGCAATCTCCTAGGGGGGCGGCGGCCAAGGGGGTGGCTTGCCCCCCAAGGCAAGTGGAGGCGCCCCTCGCCCCTAGGGTTTCAAACCCTAGGCGCAGGAGGGGCCAAGGGGGGGGGGGGCGCACCAGCCCACCAGGGGCTGGTTACCCTCCCACTTCAGCCCATGGGGCCCTCCGGGATAGGTGGCCCCACCCGGTGGACCCCCGGGACCCTTCCGGTGGTCCCGGTACAATATCGGTAACACCCGAAACTTTCCCGATGGCCGAAACCTGACTTCCTATATATAATTCTTTACCTACGGACCATTCCGGAACTCCTAGTGATGTCCGGGATCTCATCCGAGACTCCGAACAACTTTCGGTTTACTGCATACTCATATCTCTACAACCCTAGTGCCACCGAACCTTAAGTGTGTAGACCCTACGGGTTCGGGAGACATACAGACATGATCGAGACGCCTCTCCGGTCAATAACCAACAGAGGGATCTGGATACCCATGTTGGCTCCCACATGCTCCTCGATGATCACATCGGATGAACCACGATGTCGAGGATTCAATCAACCCTGTATACAATTCCCTTTGTCAATCGGTACGTTACTTGCCCGAGACTCGATCGTCGGTATCCCAATACCTCGTTTAATCTCGTTACCGGCAAGTCACTTTACTCGTACCGTAATGCATGATCCCATGACCAGACACTTGGTCACATTGAGCTCATTATGATGATGCATTACCGAGTGGGCCCAGAGATACCTCTCCGTCATATGGAGTGACAAATCCCAGTCTTGATTCGTGCCAACCCAACAGACACTTTCGGAGATACCCGTAGTGCACCTTTATAGTCACCCAGTTACGTTGTGACGTTTGTCACACCCAAAGCACTCCTACGGTATCCGGGAGTTGCACAATCTCATGGTCTAAGGAAATGATACTTGACATTTGGAAAAGCTCTAGCTAAACGAACTACACGATCTTTGAGCTATGCTTAGGATTGGTTCTTGTCCATCACATCATTCTCCTAATGATGTGATCCCGTTATCAATGACATCCAATGTCCATAGTCAGGAAACCATGACTATCTGTTGATCAACAAGCTAGTCAACTAGAGCCTCACTAGGGACATGTTGTGGTCTATGTATTCACACATGTATTATGATTTCCGGATAATACAATTATAGCATGAATAACAGACAACTATCATGAACAAAGAAATATAATAATAACCATTTTATTATTGCCTCTAGGGCATATTTCCAACAATTAGTCACATTGCTTGCAAGGCTTCATATGATGTGCATTACCGAGAGGGTCTAGAGAACCTCTCCGATACTCGGAGTGATAAATCCTAATCTCGATCTATTCCAACCCAACAAACACCTTCAGAGATACCTATAGAGCATCTTTATAATCACCTAGTTACGTTGTGACGTTTGATAGCACACAAGGCATTCGTCCGGTGTCCGGGAGTTGCATAATCTCCTAATGATGTGATCCCGTTATCAATGACATCCAATGTCCATAGTCAGGAAACCATGACTATCTGTTGATCAACAAGCTAGTCAACTAGAGGCTCACTAGGGACATGTTGTGGTCTATGTATTCACACGTGTATTATGATTTCCGGATAATACAATTATAGCATGAATAACAGACAACTATCATGAACAAAGAAATATAATAATAACCATTTTATTATTGCCTCTAGGGCATATTTCCAACAATTAGTCACATTGCTTGCAAGGCTTCATATGATGTGCATTACCGAGAGGGTCTAGAGAACCTCTCCGATACTCGGAGTGATAAATCCTAATCTCGATCTATTCCAACCCAACAAACACCTTCAGAGATACCTATAGAGCATCTTTATAATCACCTAGTTACGTTGTGACGTTTGATAGCACACAAGGCATTCGTCCGGTGTCCGGGAGTTGCATAATCTCATAGTCGGAGGAATATATATTTGACACAAAGAAAATAGTAGCAATATAACTGAACGATCATTATGCTAAGCTAACAGATGGGTCTTGTCCATCACATCATTCCAGTAGTGATGTGACCCCATTATGAAATGACAACTCATGTCCATGGCTAGTAAACTTAACCATCTTTGAGCAACGAGATAGTCTAGTAGAGGCATATTAGGGATACATTGTATTGTCGATGTATTCACACATGTATCAAGTTTCTGGTTAATACAGTTCTAGCATGAATAATAAACATTTATCATGAATAAGGAAATATTAAAAAAAACTTTATTGTTGCCTCTAGGGCATATTTCCTTCAGGCTCCCACTTGCACTAGAGTCAATAATCTAGATTACATTGTAATGAATCTAACACCCATGGAGTCTTGGTGATGATCATGTTTTGCTCGTGGAAGAGGCTTAGTCAACGGGTCTGCAATATTCCAATCCATATGTATTTTGCAAATCTCTATTTCTCCCTCCTTGGCAATTGCTCCAGTATTATCACAAAAGATTTTCATTGGACCCGATGCACTGGGTATTACACCTAGATCTGATATGAACTCATTCATCCAGACTCCTTCATTTGCTGCTTCCGAAGCAGCTATGTACTCCGCTTCACATGTAGATCCTGCTACGACGCTCTGCTTGGAACTGCACCAACTGACAGCTCCGCTATTCAATTAAAATGTGTATCCGGATTGTGACTTAGAGTCATCCGGATCAGTGTCAAAGCTAGCGTTGATGTAACCATTTACGACAAGCTCTTTGTCACCTCCATAAACGAGAAACATATCCCTAGTCCTCTTCAGGTAATTTAGGATGTTCTTGACTGTTGTCCAGTGATCCACTCCTAGATTACATTGGTACCTCCCTGCTAAACTTATGGCAAGGCACACATCAGGTCTGGTACACAGCATAGCATACATGATAGAACCTATGGCTGAGGCATAGGTGAATGTGCAATTATGCCCTTAATTGTATTTTTATGCTGATGAAAACATGCATATTGGGACTAATCATGTTTATCAAGTATATATCAGGATTATGTCTCAAGGGCCGTGTGTGGATCATGAATATGGACATAAATATATGTATATCACTCAAGAGCAGAGATACAAGACAAATATAAAAGCTTTGGCTCCTTTTTTGGTTTGTTCTTGAGTATAGGGATCCCGCACTATTAAGAGGGGATCATCGGATTTCATGAAAGAACTTGCTCAAAACCCACAAAATATCCTCTCACAACATCTCTGTTTCATCTCTAATTCTTCCTCTGCCTTGTGCACAAAAACTGGTATGATTCTAAACTAGTAGGTTCAGCTATCACCGAACATCCGAAGGTCTACGAACGTCCGACCTCTCACAGCCGACCGGGCATCCGGCTCTCCCTGGGTGCCTGGTGCATCTTCACATAATACAAATTAGTGGAAGCCTGGTGTCAACAGATGACTGGTCACCGGACGGCCGTTCCTCTCTAGATGTCTGGTACTGACCCAACAAAACGTTTATTAACGGATTTCCAACCTCACCGGATGTCCGGCGACCGAACGGATTTCCAACGTTTATTAACGGATTTCCAACCTCACCGGTCTGTTCTACACTATCACTATATATAGCCTCCTCTCTCCCATAGGATAAGGTTGACCATTCACTTTGAGCTTTCTAAGAACACATCTCACTCCCTTTCTTGATCTCCTACACCAAATCCTAGATCCCCAAGGGATTTAAGAGCATTTAAGAGAAGTTCTCCAATCAAGTGATAGATCCATTCCTTCCCCTTCTACTCACCAAAGGAATTCGTGATTTGAGCAAGTTCTTGAGCTTTCCATGTTGTTCTTGTTACTCTTGGAGGTTGGAGAATCCTAGGCGGTAGGAGTCACTCGAAGAGGAATCATTCATTGTGATAACCCCTGGAAACTTTGTGAGGGTTTGGAGACCACCCCAAGGTCTACCACTAGTGGTTGAGAAACACCTCTGTGGTGTTGTATCAAAGGGAGAATAGGGTGAGCCTTCGTGGCATTGGTGTGGCTTTGTGGTAACATCCACCTCTATAACGGTTGTAGCTTCCCTCCAAGGAAGTGAACATTGACATACATCCTCGTCTCTTGGAGTTGCGGTTATCCCTAACCCTAACTTCCTACTTGTGGTTACTTGTCTCTTTGTATTTACCTATATCATATTGTTCTTGCTTACTCTCCTACTTGTGTTACTTGTTTACCTTGCTTAGCTCATAACATCACACTTGCAATTGTTAGGATAAACTTCATATTCCGCTTTATTGCCTAAAATTGCTAAGTAAGCATTAAAATTTGTAATTGTACCTATTCACCGCCCTCTAGGTCCATCTCAATCCTTTCAATTGGTATCAGAGCCTCATGCTCTATTATTGTGGATTAACCACCCTAGAGCGAGATGAACCCCGATGGGACTCCCCTTGTTGCAGATCCGAAGAGTACGGGCGCGGCTTCCACGAAAGCCAAGTCCTTTACTTCAGAGGATCTAGAATGAGTTGTTGCTAAGAAAAAGGAGGAGCATGATGCCTCTCTTGAGGCCTTGGTCCAGACGAGGATAGCCACACTAACCACGATGCTTGCACCACTTTCTGGTGGTGCGGCCCTGAGGCCAGCTGTGCCTACTCCCTCACTTGGCCAACAACCTCCTAGTAATGAACACTCCAGTGTTCCTTGGCTTTATGCAAGACCTCAAATAGAGAAACCTAAGCATAGCCATCAAGGAAAACCTCCTTACTTGATGAAACTACCGATTTTGCTTTGTGCAGAGTTGCTATGCAGGATCATCTTTGATATGGAAATGATGAGATGTTGGAGATCTTTGAGTATGTCTACCAAGCTGTTGACCCGAAGAATCTTACTCCAAGAGAGGTTTATGACAAGAATCTCAACGACACAGTAACCATGTGCATAAGAAGAGGTATGACTGACAAGCAAAGGATACCATACATACATATCACAAGTGCCAAGGAATTATGGGATAGCATTGTGAGGACCAAGACCAGTACCTCCACTCTCCGGCTTGCTCAATATGAAAATTGCCAAGAGTCAATTGCAAAACTTTTGTATGGAGAAAGGTTAATCTCACAAGAAACTACTTGAGCGTCTCATGACTCTCACCGCCGACATTGAGTCATGTGAATGTGACAAGACTCAAGATGGATTCAACATGACTAAGCGATTTCTCGTGGATAAGTTGCTTCATGCCCTTGTTCCATATCATCACCAACTGGTGTGGGACATAAGACAACACCATGGATTCAAGGAAATGACCCTAGATGACATCATATCCACTTTCCAATTATTTGAATAGTCAAAGGCAAATGCCACAAAACATCTTGACATGCATGGTACCTCAACATCAAAGATCAATCTTGCATTGAAGGACAAGCATGTATGTGAAGATGAGCAAAGTGAAGAAGAAGAAGAAGATGAGGAGGATGGTGATGATATTTACTCTGATGAGAGCCCTTCATATGAATACATTGCTCTCTTTGTCAAGAAGTTTAGCCCGGGAAAATTCAAGGGAAGGTTCCAAAAGAAGAAAGTGAGGAAATTCTACAACTGTGAAGAAACCAACCACTTCTCCAACGAGTGCCCTTATGAGAAGAGAGAAGATAAACCAAGGTTTCCCAAGACCTTTCCCAAGAAGAAGTTGCCAAATTCTTTGAACTCCAAGCTCAATAAGAGAGATGGGAAAGCAATGGTAGCTCATGAATAATCCGATCTGGATGATGTTAGTGGTGTTGCCGGAGTTGCTCAAGATTCTCAAAATACTTTGAGGCTAGTGAACAAGGGTGGTGATATGGTCACCTACAACTACATGAAAGACTACAAGGGCAACACTCACAAGTGCCTAATGGCAAAGGCCATGGTAGAAGATGGAGAGGACCAAAGCTCTCCTGACAAGGTCAAGGTAACCCCACGATCAAATCCTCCTCTTTTCACTCTTTCTACTTCTAGTGATGAGTATCTTGATGCGGAGGATAGTTATGAGGATGATGATATAGATGATCCTATGCTTGCTAAACTTAATAAGTTAATGTGCTCTCTCAAAGGAAAGAAGCTCACTATGTTTCGTATGATTATGGAGATGGTGAGTAAGCACACCATCACCATTAAGGAACTCGAAACCCTCATCACTGAGGAAACGGAAAAATATGAAATCCTTGAGCGGAAAGTCCAATATGAGGAAGCACGAGATGATGAACTATGCTTGAAAATTGGCGCAAACATTGAATGTTCATGCTAAAGATCTTGCCTCCTTGAAAAAGGCTAAGGACTCTTGTGAAGAGTTGATGAATGATAAACGTAAGCTTGTGAAGTCTCATGGATCTCTCTCTCTAAGGGTTGTGAGCTCCTATCCGTGTCTCTCAATACTAAGGAAGAAGAGCTCACCCTTCTTACAAAGAGTTTTTAGGCGCTCAAGCTTACTTCTCTTGAAAATCTAGCCAAGGCCTACTCTTCTCCTATTATCAATGTTGATGCTTGTACTACTAACTCTAGTAGTGATCTAGCATCTATCCCTGAGGAGAATCGCTTTCTCAAAGCTCAAATCGAGAAAGGTTTCATGACATGTGCTCAAGGACAAAATAACCTTACTAAGGTGTTGAGCCAACACAATGAGGTGTTTGCCAAAGAGGGGCTCGGGTTTGACCCAAGCACAAGCAAGAAGAAGTCATCCTCTCAAAAGTGCAGCACCCCTCTAAAAGAAACATTTGTACGAGAAGGGAAAAGGAGAAAGGTAAGGTTGTTAGTGGGAAGGCCACAAGGGGCATGCCCACTCTCAACAAGCCAAAAGAGTTCATGCCTCCATCCTATGTACTTCACAAGACTAAGGATGGAGAAGTTTATGCAAAATTTGTTGGTCCTCGAAATGCATTCCGATTCTATGCTATTTGGGTCCCTAAGACCCTTGTGACTAACTTGAGAGGTCCTATTCCAAAATGGGTGCCTCTAAACAAGTCATAATTGTGTGTAGGTTGCCTTCTCCGGTGGAGTAAAATGGGTGATTGATAGTGGATGTACCAATCATATGACCGGAGATAGCAAATTGCTCTACGATTTCATGGAAGCTATTCAACCATTTATGAGCATCATGTTTGGTGGAGATTCAAAAGGACAGGTACTCGGGTTGGGCAAGGTGGCTATCACAAATTACATGTCTCTAGCAAATGTCATGCTTGTTAAATCCCTTAAATATCATTTTCTTTCTGTACGCCAATTGGCTTCTGTTGGTTATAATACACTCTTTGGACTAACGGATGTGAAAGTCTTTAAGAGAGATACTCTCAAAGTGGCCTTTGTTGGAGAGTTGGATGGCAACCTCTACATAGTTGATTTCTCGAAAGAGAGCACATTCCATGCAACTTGTCTAATGGACAAGGTCGATAAGGGGTGGCTATGGCATCGCCGGCTAGCCCTTGTTGGCATGAGAAATCTTCAAGATCTCTTAAAGGGTAATCACATCCTTGGACTAACAAATGTCTCCTTTGAGAAAAATCATGTGTGTCGTGCATGCATAGCCGGGAAGCAACATCAATCCAAGCATCCACCCAAGAATATAGTGTCTACTTCAAGGCCCTTGGAGCTCCTTCATGTGGATATTTTTGGGCCTCCTTCATGGGATAGTCTTGGTGGGAAAAAGTATGGGATTGTCATTGTTGATGATTATTCAAGATATACATGGGTATTTTTCCTCAAATCCAAGGACGATATGAAGATCACCTTCACTGATTTTGCCAAGCAAGCACAACACAAGTTTGAGAAAGACATCTTGGCAATAAGAAGTGATAATGGCTCTGAGTTCAAGAACTACACCTTGGAAGAATTTCTTAGTGATGAAGGGATTGAGCATCAATATTCAGCTCCATACACTCCTCAGCAGAATGGTGTAGCTGGAAGGAAGAACCGTACACTTGTGGAGATGGCAAGGTCCATGTTGGATGAATACAAGTCGCCACATAGTTTTTGGGCCGAGCCTGTCAACACTGCATGCCATGCATCAGACCGGCTGTTCCTCCACACTATATTGGAAAAGACTCCATATGAGCTCCTAACTGGGAGCAAGCCAAATGTCAAGTACTTTCGTGTATTTGGGTGCAAATGTTTCATCCTCAACAAAAGAGAACGGTTAGGAAAATTTCAATCCGAAACAATTGAGGGCATATTTGTTGGATATGGATCAAACTCTCACGCCTATAGAGTCTACAACAAATCCAATGGATGTGTTGTAGAAACTTGTGATGTGGTGTTTGATGAATTTAATGGCTCCCAAGGGGGGCAAGTTGATCTAAGTGATGTAGGTGAAGAAGACTCGTCTCAAGATATTTTTACCATGGGTGTTGGTGCACTTCTTCCAATGGAACAAGAACCTCGTGATGAAGAAGAAGAAGATGGAAGCTTCACACTTCATCAAACTACTTCAACACCCATACCTTCTCACGCTCCTATTGCTCAACCAATACCCTTAATCCAAGTACAAGAAGATGATCAAGTCCCTCTTCATGATAATCTTCAAGTTCAAGATCATCATCAAGGGCAAGAACAAGAAAGTTCAATCATCGATGATGAACCTCAACAAATGCAATATGAAGAAGAATATCTTCCACCACACATTAATGATCCATATGTTCAGGACGTGGATGATGGACATGAAGTTGAACCTCATGAAACCCTAACCTCCATCATGCCTCGAGTGGCCGGTCGTGTTGATGTTGAAAAAGTTCTCATCGGCATATCGGAAGGTAGAGTCACTCGCAAACATTTGACAAACTTTTGTGCTCACTTCTCATTTGTGTCTAGTGTTGAGCCTCTCAAGGTACAAGATGCATTGATGGATAATGATTGGCTTGTTTCTATGCAAGAAGAGTTGAACAATTTTGAACGCAACCAAGTGTGGTCATTAGTCGAGAGGCCAACTACCGAGCACAATGTCATTGGAACAAAATGGATTTTCAAGAACAAGCAAGATGAGAATGGTGTAATCATCCATAACAAGGTAAGTTTAGTGACACAAGGGTACTCATAAGTTGAAGGTTTGGACTTTGGTGAGACCTTTGCTCCCGTTGCCCGTCTTGAATCCATTCACATCTTACTTGCTTATGCTGCTTTCAATGGTTTTACATTACATCAAATGGATGTGAAGAGTGCTTTCCTTAACGGTCCTCTACAAGAAGAAGTATATGTATCACAACCACCTGGGTTCGTTGATCCCAATCAAAAAGACTATGTGTATAAACTTCATAAGGCTTTGTATGGTCTCAAACAAGCACCTCGTGCTTGGTATGATCATCTTAAGAAGTTTTTACTCGATGATGGTTTTTTGAGAGGGGTGATCAATCCCACTCTTTTTACTAAGAGGGACAATGGTGATTTGATCTTATGCCAAATCTATGTAGATGTTATCATTTTTGGTTCTCCTAACATTCATTTATGCAAGAAGTTTGCAGCCTCCATGACCAAGAATTTTGAAGTGTCTCTCAATGCAGAGTTGAAGTTCTTTCTTGGATTCCAAATTCAACAATTTCAAGAAGGAATTTTCTTATCTCAAGCAAAATACCTCAAGGATATTCTAGAGAAGTTTGGCATGTCTGATGCTAGTCCATGTAAGACACCCATGCCAACCAAAATTGTACTCACTGAAGATACGAATGGTATTCCTTCCGACCCATCTATTTACCGCTCTATGATTGGCTCATTGCTTTATCTTTGTGCATCTAGACCAGAAATCATGTTTAGTGTATGCATGTGTGCTAGGTTTCAAGCTTCCCCTAGGGAAAGTCACCATAAGGCGGTTAAGCACATTCTTAGATACCTTGTTCACACCCCAAAGTTGGGTCTATGGTACCCCAAGGATGCTAAGTTTGATCTCATTGGATACACGGATGTGGATTTGGCTGGAGACAAAGTCAGATGGAAGTCCACCTCTGGTGCATGTCAATTTCTTGGACGCTCCTTAGTAAGTTGGTCCTCAAAGAAGCAAAATTGTGTTGCCCTTTCCATTGCCGAAGCTGAATACATTGCAACTGCCAGTTGTGCAACTCAGTTACTATGGATGAGGCAAACTTTGAAGGATTACGGTATCACCTATAGACATGTGCCTCTTCTGTGTGATAATGAAAGTGCCATCAATATTGCCGAGAATCCGAAAGATCATACCCGCAACAAGCACATTGATATTAGGTATCACTTCTTGAGAGATCATGTGGAAAAGGGTGACATTCATATTGATCTATATTGCTGAGAATCCGAAAGATCATACCCGCACCAAGCACATTGATATTAGGTATCACTTCTTGAGAGATCATGTGGAAAAGGGTGACATTCATATTGATCATGTTGGTACAGATATTCAACTTGCAAATATTTTCACCAAGCCATTGGATGAAGCAAGGTTTTGTCAACTTAGGCGTGAACTTGGTATCTTGGAGCTTGACAACATTATGTGAAATCTAGTACTCATGCGTGCATTTTCATCATGTTTTGTCTTGATGTAGGCATATATTTAGGGAGAGACGCTCAACTCATGAGTACTCTCACCCTATGTAATGCATAAAAAGAACAAACACTCTCAAAGCTATCATGTTATTCTAACTATGGTGCTTTCAATGATGGAGTAGTGATTATGCACCCAAAGTTCAAATCTTTGCAGTGCCATGTCACATATACTCCAACATGGTGGCATCAGCCACCGCTCTTGCCATTACAACATTGTCTGAGTGATGTGTGTTATTTTTGTTGGCATAGGATACTTACTGCTTCATATTGAGTCTTTGCGTCTTACTACGTACTGAGATAATCTTCTCCCTATAATTGTCACCGATAATTGGACCTTATTCTTCTCAAAAGAAAAATTCATGTGCTCCCGATCATCCGGTACGTACCAGACGTCCATAAAATCCTCTCTGTTTTCCCCATACCGGTCGTCCGGTGAGTCCGGACTTCCGTTAATTTCAGCTCTGTTCCATTGCGGTGGACGTCCGTTTTTGTCGGTCGTCCGCTACCTGGCGTATCTGGTTGGTCTCCTTAGGCCCCGGACATCCGTTCCACATCGGTCGTCCGGTCAAATCCTGGCCCGCATATATAAAGCGGAGTGCATTTTTGAGTAGTTCCTAAACCTAACATCGCCCGTTCCCCATCTCTTCTCCGCCGTCGCCGCCGCTCACTCTCCTCGCTGTCGTCACGCGCCGGCCGTGCTCCTTGCCGTCTCTTCGTAGGCTGGGTTGTCCCGGTCATCGTCGGGCCTCCGGCACCGCCTCGTGGATCCCCTCCCCTTCTCGTTCGACCTTCTGAGGTAGCACCTCTTCTGGTTCTCCTCTCATCAATCGAACTTCTCTTTGATCTATGAAGGTGGATAGGTGATTTGGGTCTTTTTCCTCCTCTAGGTCGAGATGCCCAGGACCAAGCACTCCACACGCAAGCAGGTCACTGGTGGGCCATCTCGTCCGTCTCGTCATGGTGACTCCGATGATTCACAAGAGCGGGACCGTCCTCGGAAGCATCCCGCCCACCCTCATAGCTCTGCTAGCGACTCCTCAACGGAGGAATCTGACTATGAAGATGAGCTGGAGTATACGGAGCAGGCCGAGTTTGTTGCTGTTCGCACCACAGCCCCCAAGCCGGGAACTCATCGGCCCACCTTCATGCCTCCTCCTCCTCCGGTACAACCCCAAGGTGATGCCCATCACATCTCTCTTGAACCTCCACTTCCTCTCAGCCGCAACATTAAAAGGTTCAATAAGGTTCCTATAAATTCCTATCTTAAGCTTCGTCGTGATATTGACCAATTCTCTGTTGTTAGCGACTCCCAAGACGCTCGTTCTCGCACTAGTGTCCAGGCAGACATTTTTACCACTATCATCATTCCTAAGGGTCTATCTCTGCATTTTTGCATTGACTTAGAGCATATTCGTGCACATCCGTTGAAATATCCGGGGGCTATTGAGCTCATCGAGTCATCTAATCTTGCTGCTCCATTTTCATTTCAGCATGATTTTAACCAAGCTGCCATTCATCAATTCTATGCCACCTATTAATTTGGTCCAAGTAACACTGTCACTTGGATGACCTCCGACACCGTACTCACGGCATCTTATTCTCAATTTGTTGCTGCCCTTGGTTTCCCTGACACCGGTTTCAAAATCCATAAGGATGACCCAAACCATAGGCCCAAGGGCATTGATGTCTGTGCGGATCTTCTCAAACCTTTGGGTGAATTGACTAATGAGGAGAAACAAAAGGGCCTGAACCAAGTCTCTATCTGGTGCTCACCTTTTCACATCATCTATCAGTCTCCATCTGGAGCTCTTGCAATAGCTACTGCATTGATCTCATGCATCGCCTCTATGCGTCTCCAAAGGGGAAGATCAATGTCCCTCATTTTTTCTGGCATTAAATCCGTCTCGCTTGTTTTTAGCCCAAGCGGGCTTTTCCTCATGCTCCCTTGATACATCTCCAACGTATCTATAATTTTTTATCATTCCATGCTGTTTTATTATCAATCTTGGTGTTTTATAATCATTATATAGTCATTTTTATATCATTTTTTGGTACTAACCTATTGACATAGTGCCAAGTGCCAGTTGCTATTTTCTGCATGTTTTTTTACATCGCAGGAAATCAATATAAGAAGGGGTCCAAATACCATGCCAATTTATGATGATTTTTATGGACCAGAAGGAACACAATTAGCCCTCGTTGCACCTGGGGGGAGTCCCGAGGAGGGGACAACCCACGTGGGCGCGCCAGGAGGCCCAGGCGCGCCTAGGTGGGTTGTGCCCATCTCGGGTGCCCCCTGGACCGACTCTTTGCTCTATAAATACCCCAATATTCCGAAAACCCTTGGGGAGTTGACGAAATATTCATCCAGCCGCCGTAGAGTCCAAAACACCGAGATCCAATCTAGACACCATCACGGAGGGGTTCACCACTTCCATTGGTGCCTCTCCAATGATGCGTGAGTTGTTCTTTGTAGACCTTCGGGTCCGTAGTTAGTAGCTAGATGGCTTCCTCTCTCTCTCTCTCTTGATTATCAACACAATGATCTCTTGGAGATCCATATGATGTAAGTCCTTTTTGCGGTGTGTTTGTTGGGATCCGATGAACTTCGAGTTTATGATCAATTATATCTTTTTTTATCCATGAAAGTTATTTGAGTTTCTTTGATCTCTTATATGCGTGATCTCTTATATCCCTGTATTTCTTCTCTGATATTTGTGTTTTGTTTGGACAACTTGATCTATTTATCTTGCAATGGGAAGAGGTGCCCGATAGTGGGTCTGATCTTACGGTACTTGATCCCAGTGACAGAAAGGGAACCGACACGTATGTATCATTGCTACTTAGGATAAAAAGATGGGATCCATATCTGCCGCAATAGATAAATGGATCTTGTCTACATCATGTCATCGTTCTTATTGCATTACTCCATTTTTCCATGAACTTAATACACTAGATGCATGCTGGATAGTGGTCAATGTGCGGAGTAATAGTAGTAGATTTAGGTAGGAGTCAGTCTACTAATCTTGGACGTGATGCCTATGTAATGATCATTGCCTGGATATCGTCATGATTATTTGAAGTTCAACCAATTTCCCAACAGTAATTTCTTCACCCACTGTTTGCTATTTTTCTCGAGAGAAGCCACTAGTGAAACCTACGGCCCCCGGGTCTCTTTTAATCATATTTGTGATCTACTTTTTCCTTGTGTTTATTTTAAGATCTATTAAACTAAAAAACAAATACAAAAATACCTTGCTACAATTTATCTGTTCCACGATCTACTTATCCCATCTACAAATTTACCTCACGTCCTTTGCCTATCTTGAGGCGCCGTACCCCAAAAGGGATTGACAACCCCTTTAACACGTACGGTTGCGAGGTGTTGTTATTTGTGTGCAGGGGATGTTGCATCATCCCTTCCTCTTTAAAAAAAACCGATGTAGCTTCAAGCGACATCAAAAGGAATTTCTGGCGCCGTTGCCGGGGAGGATCAAGTCAAGATAGTCTCCCGGCCATGTGCCATTTCTGGCGCCGTTGCCGGGGAGGATCTTCAACATAACCAAGTTCCTAATCAGAAATCTCATCTCCTTGCAATTTTGCCTCTCGTTTTCCTCTCCCCCACTTCACAAAAATTTGCTATTTTATTTGCCTCTCTTTTTCCGTTCGCCATTTTCTTGTCGGATCTATCCTTTGCTTGCAATCATGAGTGATTTTGGTATGGCACCAACAAATGATGGCCTAACTCCTAAATTTGGACGTACGAGCAATCTGGATGCTAAAACTTTTATCTTGGGGAAAGGGAATGTTATGAGAAAAAAACGTATTCAAGAATTTTTCAATTGTGTTGGGAATCTAAGTCTTGATGATGCTCCTATACTTAAAACTACTAGATCTTATGTGGATGCTATTTCAGCACTAGTTCCGAAACTTGAAAGTAAATTTATTCGTACCCATCCAACTTTGCAAAGATTGTTTTTTGAACTCCCTGACAGAAAGAATCCTAGGGCCAATAGTTGGCCACCCTCATTCTTATAACTGAATTTGACTACATAATACGGGAACTAGGGAAATCTTTCATTTTTATGGTATGAATCGTGAAAAACCTGTGATAGATGAAATTCTATACAATAGTGATTATGAACTAAGGCATTTTCTTGGGGATAATAAGATCTTTGATGAGAATCTTAAAAAGGAAGTCCCTGTTCTAGATATAATCCAACAAGTTTTTAATAATGTTAATCAACACTACTCTTGGATTGTTGCGGGTAATCAAAGGGGCTATGATGAAAACCAACTAAGAAATGCTAAGGTTTCCATGGATAATATGTTTTATGTTGTGTTCATAAAACCCCATGATGAAGATACCTCTAAGAAAAATAAGAAGGAAAAAGATGACAAAACTTAGATCCTTGGTTTATGCCTAGCTAAGGGCGTAAAACTATAGCGCTTGTTGGGAGGCAAGCCAATGAATAAAATTTACTTTTGCTTTTTGCTTTCTGTCCTTGAGTGTTAGCACAATTATGCTACTTGTATGATTGTGTTTTTTGTGTTTTAATTAGTGTTTTGCCAAGCAATACCTTTGGGAAGACTTGGGTGAAAGTTTATTTAATTTGCTGAAAACCAGAAACTTTTGCGCCCACGAGATTCGTTGTCATTTTTTACAGAAGAGTGCTTTTAAGTTGATTCTTTTTGAAGAGGATCAATAAACAAATTACTCACGTCCACCAAGTTATTTAATAACTTTTGGAGCTTCATAAGTATTCGAAAGTTCCAGATTACTACAGACTGTTCTGTTTTGACAGATTCTGTTTTCTTTGTGTTGTGTGCTTATTTTGATGGCTCTATGGTTTTCTTTGATGAGTTTTTGCCATAGTAAAGTTGTAATACAATAGATATAATAAAAAAACAAAATAAGAATTGGTTTGACACAGCACTTATAGTAGTGGTTTGCTTTCTTTTACTAACGGATCTCACAAAGGTTTTGTTTGAGTTTTGTGTGATTGAAGTTTTCAAGTTTTGGGTTATCTTACGATGGATGAAAGAAGGATAGAAGAGCATAAGCTTGGGGATGCCCCGACATCCCAAGCTATTATACAATAATGAGCAACTAACTAAGCTTGGGGATGCCCCCGAGTGGCATCCCCTCTTTCTTCTAACGACCATCGGTATTTTACTCGAGACTATATTTTTATTCGTCACATGATATGTGTTTTGCTTGGAGCGTCTTGTATGATATGTGTATTTGCTTGTTTTATTTTGTTTTTAAGTCATCAATCCTTGCTGGACACACCTATTTGAGAGAGCCAAAATTATGTCATGACTTGTTAGAATTGCTCTCTATGCTTCACTTAAATTTTTATGAGCAATGGACCTGCTCTAGTGCTTCAATTATATCTTTTTGAGCACGGTGTGCTTAGTGTTTTTGAAGAAATGCACTCTTGATTAACTTAGACTTATTTGATAGTTAGTAAAATTTTGAAGAAATTCTCTCTTGCTTCACTTAAATTATTTTGAGAAGAAGAAAATATGTTATGCTCATGATCTTCACTAATATTTGTTTGAGCTTATGAAAAGAAACACATGAAAATTAGTCCCAAAGTGATAGATATCCAAGAAGGATAAAGAAATAAAAAATATATGTCATGAAGATAATTGGACAAAATAAACTTGATTCTTAGTAATAGTTTTGAGATATGTGAGTTATGTTGATGAGTAATTGTGCTCTAGTAAGAATATTGGTGTTAAGGTTTGTGATTCCCTATGCATGCACCAAAGTCAATAATCATGCAGTGAAAATTATATCCTACTTGTGGTGCATTATTTGGTGTTAATTATGCTTAATGCTTGCTTATGAGATTATTCATTTCTTGGTTGGTCGCTTCTCAATCTTTTTGCTAGCCTTCATTTTGCACCAAGTATGACCTCTACTTGTGCATCCAAAATCCTTTAAACCACTTTTGCCACATGAGTCCACTATATCCACCTATATGTGGTATTATTTCACCGTTCTAAGCAAATTTGCATGTGCCATCTCTAATTTTCAAAATGAACTTCTCTTTTGTGTGTTTGTTTCGCTCGCGGAAATGTAATGGGTAGTTAATATTTTCGATGCTAGATGTGTTATTCTCACGATGAGTGTTTTTTCACTTGTCATTGCACGAGAGTAAGGGAAAGGTTTTAGGGATGCCCAGTCCCGAAATGCAAAAATGAATTTACTTTATGTTGTCAAATAATAAATTCCTTGGAAAGTGTTGGTATGGAGGGTACCCGTGGATATGGATAGCCATGAAAGTGAAAGTTATGGTGGAAAAAGGAATAAACTTTCTTTCGTGTTTGGGAACCGCCTATGATTTATCTAGCATGGAAAGTGTTGGGATGCTCCAAGTCGTTTTCGTTGGTGGGATGGATACACCTCCCAAAATGTTTTTATCTCTATTTTTTTGCTTTGAGCTCTAGCACCTCTTCAAATCCCTACTTCCCTCTGCGAAGGGACTTTATTTTACTTTATGCAATTTTTATTTTTTAAATTGAGTTTCCAACCTCTCTTATAAAAGCACCAACTAGGAGGCAATATGATCGTACTTAAGTATTGGGTGTAGCTAATATTCGACTGTGTTTCATGAATGGATCAATGTTTGAGCATGATGGGCTAGGGATAACTTGTTTTAGCATTGATATTTTGAAAGACATGGTTGCTTGTTGATATGCTTGAGTATCTAAATTATTATGTCAAAACTAGACTATTGCTTTGAATCACATAAAAGTCAAAATGTCCATGCTATGAAGAAAAGATTATGTTACGGCATGATAAACAACACTCCACATCAAAAATTCTGTTTTATCACTTACCTACTCGAGGACGAGCAGGAGTTAAGCTTGGGGATGCTGATACGTCTCCAACGTATCTATAATTTTTGATCATTCCATGTTGTTTTATTATAAATCTTGGATGTTTTATAATCATTATATAGTCATTTTATATCATTTTTTGGTACTAACCTATTGACATAGTGCCAAGTGCCAGTTGCTGTTTTCTGCATGTTTTTTTACATCGCCGGAAATCAATATCAGAAGGGGTCCAAATACCACGCTAATTTACGATGATTTTTTATGGACTAGAAGGAACACAATGGGCCTTGGTTGCACCTGGGGGGGGGGAGTCCCGAGGAGGGGACAACCCACCTGGGCGGGAGGCCCAAGCGCGCCTAGGTGGGTTGTGCCCACCTCGGGTGCCCCCTAGACCGACTCTTTGCTTTATAAATACCCCAATATTCCAGAAACCCTAGGGGAGTCGACGAAATATTCATCCAGCCACCGCAGAGTCCAGAACACCGAGATCTAATCTAGACACCATCACAGAGGGGTTCACCACTTCCATTGGTGCCTCTTTGATGATGCATGAGTAGTTCTTTGTAGACCTTCGGGTCCGCAGTTAGTATCTAGATGGCTTCCTCTCTCTCTCTCTTGATTATCAATACAATGATCTCTTGGAGATCCATATGATGTAAGTCCTTTTTGTGGTGTGTTTGTTGGGATCTGGTGAACTTCGAGTTTATGAGCAGTTATATCTTTTTATATCCATGAAAGTTATTTGAGTTTCTTTGATCTCTTATATGCGTGATCTCTTATAGCCTCGTATTTATTCTTATATATTTGGGTTTTGTTTGGCCAACTTGATCTATTTATCTTGCAATGGGAAGAGGTGCCCGGTAGTGGGTTCGATCTTACGGTGCTTGATCCCAGTGACAGAAAGGGAACTGACACGTATGTATCGTTGCTACTAAGGATAAAAATATGGGATCCATATATGCCACAATAGATAAATGCATCTTGTCTACATCATGTCATCATTCTTATTGCATTACTCCGTTTTTTCATGAACTTAATACACTAGATGCATGCTGGATAGTGGTCGATGTGATGAGTAATAGTAGTAGATGCTGGCATGAGTCGGTCTACTAATCTTGGACGTGATGCCTATGTAATGATCATTGCCTGGATATCGTCATGATTATTTGAAGTTCAACTAATTTCCCAACAGTAATTTGTTCACCCAGCGTTTGCTATTTTTCTCAAGAGAAGCCACTAGTGAAACCTACGGCCCCCGGGTCTCTTTTAATCATATTTGCCTTGCGATCTACTTTTTCCTTGCGTTTATTTTAAGATCTATTAAACTAAAAAATAAATACAAAAATACCTTGCTGCAATTTATTTGTTCCGCTATCTATTTATCCCATCTTTTTAAATTTACCCCATGCCCTTTGCCTATCTTGAGGCGCCGTACCCCGAAAGGGATTGGCAACCCCTTTAACACGTCGGGTTGCGACATGTTGATATTTTTGTGTAGGGGTGCTACGCCTTGAGCTAGCGTTGGTTTTCCCCGAAGAGGAGAGGGTGATGCAGCAAAGTGTAGCGTAAGTATTTCCCTCAGTTTTGAGAACCAAGTTATCAATCCAGTAGGAGGCTCCTCAAAAGTCCCACACACATACACAAACAAACTGAGAACTCGCAACCAACACAATAAAGGGGTTGTCAATCCCTTCACGGTCACTTACGAAAGTGAGAGCTGATAGAGATAGTATGATAAGATAAATATATTTTTGGTATTTTATAATATAGATGCAAGAAAGTAAAGATGCAAATAAAAGTAGATTGAAAGCAAATATGATAAGAGATAGACCCGGGGGCCATAGATTTCACTAGAGGCTTCTCTCGAGAGCACAAGTATTACGATGGGTGAACAAATTACTGTCAAGCAATTGATAGAAAAGCGAATAATTGTGACGTTATCTAGGCATGATCATGTATGTAGGCATCATATCCATAACGAGTAGACCGACTCCTGCCTGCATCTACTACTATTACTCCACACATCGACCGTTGTCCAGCATGCATCTAGAGTATTAAGTTCATAAGAACAGAGCAACGCATTAAGCGAGATGACATGATGTAGAGGGATAAACTCATGCAATATGATATAAACCCCATCTTGTTATCCTCGATGGCAACAATACAATACGTGTCTTGCAACCCTTTCTGTCACTGGGTAAGATCACCGCAAGATTGAACCCAAAGCTAAACACTTCTCCCATGGCAAGAAAGGTCAATCTAGTAGGCCAAACCAAACTGATAATTCGAAGAGACTTGCAAAGATAACTCAATCATACATAAAAGAATTCAGAGAAGATTCCAATATTATTCATAGATAAACTTGATCATAAACCCACAATTCATGGGATCTCGACAAACACACAGCAAAAAGAGATTACATCGAATAGATCTCCACAAGAGAGGGGGAGAACACCGTATTGAGATCCAAAAAGAGAGAAGAAGACATCTAGCTAATAACTATGGACCCGTAGGTCTGCGGTAAACTACTCACAACTCATCAGAGAGGCTTTGGTGTTGATGTAGAAGCCCTCCGTGATTGACTCCCCCTCTGGCAGAGTACCGGTGAAGGCTCCAAGATGGGATCTCGCGGATACAGAAGGTTACGGCGGTGGAAATTGTGTTTCGTGGTGCTCCTGGATGTTTTCGGGGTCCATGGATATATATAGGAGAAAGAAGTACGTCGGTGGACGCCTGAGGGGCCCATGAGACAGGGGGGCGCGTCCCTAGGGGGGGCGCCCTCCTATCTCGTGGAGCCCTCGGAGATTTCTTGACTTGCACTCCAGGCTCTCCGGATCAGATTTGTTCCAAAAATAACGCTCCCGAAGGTTTCATTCTGTTTGGACTCCGTTTGACATTCCTTTTCTTCGAAATACTGAAATAGGCAAAAAAACAGCAATATGGGCTAGGCCTCCGGTTAGTAGGTTAGTCCCAAAAATGATATAAATGTGTAGAATAAAGCCCATAAACATCCAAAAGGGGTAATATAATAGCATGGAACAATCAAAAATTATAGATACGTTGGAGACGTATCAAGCATCCCCAAGCTTAATTCCTGCTCGTCCTCGAGTAGGTAAATGATAAAAAGAGAATTTTTGATGTGGAATGCTACCTAGCATAATTCATAATGTAATTTTCTTTCATTGTGGCATGAATGTTCAGATCCAAATAATACAAAATAAAAGTTCATAAAGACATAAGAAATAGTAATACTTCAAGCATACTTATCAAGGTAATCATGTCTTCTCAAAATAACATGGCTAAAGAAAGTTATCCCTACAAAATCATATAGTCTGGCTATGCTCTATCTTCATCACACAAAGTATTTAATCATGCACAACCCCGATGACGAGCCAAGCAATTGTTTCATACTTTAATAATCTCAAACTCTTTCAACTTTCACGCAATACATGAGCGTGAGCCATGGACATAGCACTATATGTGAAATAGAATGGTGGTTGTGGAGAAGACAAAAAGGAGAAGATAGTCTCACATCAACTAGGCGTATCAACGGACTATGGAGATGCCGATTAATAGATATCAATGTGAGTGAGTAGGGATTGCCATGCAACGGATGCACTAGAGCTATAAATATATGAAAGCTCAACAAAAGAAACTAAGTGGGTGTGCATCCAAATCGCTTGCTCACGAAGACCTAGGGCACTTTTTGAGGAATCCCATCATTGGAATATACAAGCCAAGTTCTATAATGAAAAATTCCCACTAGTATATGAAAGTGACAACATATGAGACTCTCTATCATGAAGATCATGGTGCTATTTCGAAGCACAAGTGTGGAAAAAGAGATAGTAGCATTGTCCCTTCTCTCTTTTTCTCTCATTTTATTTTTTTCTTTTTCTTTTTCTTTTCTTTGGACTTTTCACTTTTTTTTTCTTTTTGGCCTTTCTAGTTTTTTTCTTTTTTTTCTTTTCGTAAAGTCCGAAGTCTCTTTCCGACTTGTGGGGAAATTATAGCCTTCATCATCCTTTTCCCATGAGGACAATGCTCTAATAATGAAGATCATCACACTTTTATGGATTTACAACTCAAAGCTAGAACAAAATATGACTCTATATGAATGCCTCCGGCGGTGTACCGGGATATGCAATGACTCAAGAGCGACATGTATGAAAATTATGAAGGTGGCCTTGCCACAAATACTATGTCAACTACATGATCATGCAAAGAGCAATATGACAAAACTAATGTGTGTCATATGAACGGAACGGTGGAAAGTTGCATGGCAATATATCTCGGAATGGCTATGGAAATGCCATAATAGGTAGGTATGGTGGCTGTTTTGAGGAAGGAGTATGGTGGGTATATGGTACCGGCGAAAATTGCGCGGCACAAGAGAGGCTAGCAATGGTGGAAGGGTGGAAGGGTGTGTATAATCCATGGACTCAACATTAATCAAAAGAACTCATATACTTGTTGCAAAAATTTAGAAGTCATCAAAAATCAAAGCACTACGCACATGCTCCTAGGGGGATAGATTGGTAGGAAAAGACCATCGCTCGTCCCCGACTGCCACTCATAAGGAAGACAATCAATAAATAAAATTGTGTGCCAACTTCATCACAAAGCGGTTCACCATACGTGCATGCTACGGGAATCACAAACTTCAACACAAGCATTCTTTAAAACCATAATCACCCAACTAGCATGACTTTAATATTACTACCTCCATATCTCAAAACAATTATCAAATATCAAGTTGATCATAGCATCCAATTCACTTCCTATGATCGTTTTTATTATACCCAACTTGGATGCTCATCATTCTAGGACCAACTTTGTAACAAAAGAAAATACCATGCTGTTCTAAAAGACTCTCAAAATGATATATGTGAAGAATGAGAGACTAACAATTTCTTGAAAATTAAGACACCACCATCGTGCTCTAAAAGATATAAGTGAAGGACTAGAGCAAAAACTATCAAGCTCAAAAGATATAAGTGAAGCACATAGAGTATTCTAGCAAATTCTAATCAAATAGGCTTCTCCCAAAAGGTGTGTTATAGCAAGGATGACTGTGGTAAACTAACAAGCAAATACTAATATAATGCATGACGCTCCAAGCAAAACACATATCATGTGGCGAATAAAAATGTAGCTCCAAGTAAAGTTACCAATGAACGAAGACGAAAGAGGGGATGCCTTCCCGGGGCATCCCCAAGCTTAGGCTTTTGGCTATTCTTGAATATCTTGGGGTGCCATGGGCATCCCCAAGCTTAGGCTCTTTCCACCCTTTATTCCATAGTCCATAAAAGCTTACCCAAAACTTGAAAACTTCACAACACAAAACTCAACAGGAAACCTTATAAGCTCCGTTAGTGAAAGAAAACAGAACCACCACATAAGGTACTGCAATGAACTCATTCTTTATTTATTTTGGTGTTAAACCTACTGTATTCCAACTTCCTTATGGTTTATAAACTAATTTATTAGCCATAGATGCATTGAAATAAGCAAACAACACACGAAAAATAGAATCTGTCAAAAACAGAACAGTCTGTAGTAATCTGTAACTAACGCAAACTTCTGGAACTCTAAAAATCCTACCAAACTAGGATGTACTGGAAAATTTGTCTGTTGATCATCAGCAAAAAGAATCAATGCAAAAGCACGTTTCTGTGACTTATTGAATCTTTTCTCGTGAGCGCAAAGTTTCTGTTTTTCAGCAGAATCAAATCAACTATCATCATAGTTTATCCTATAGGTTCTACTTGGCACAAACACTAATTAAAAGATAAAAACATATCTAAACAGAGAGTAGATTCAAGATTTATTTCTAAACAGGAACAAAAGCAAAAAACATAAAGAAAAATTGGGTTGCCTCCCAACTAGCGCTATCGTTTAACGCCCCTAGCTAGGCATAAAAGCAAGGATAGATTTAACTAGTGCCATCTTTGGCACTTGATTCATAAGTAGCACGCATGATAGATTCATAAGGTAATTTGACTTTCTTTCTTGGAAAGTGCTCCATGCCTTTCTTTAAAGGAAATTGGAATCTAATGTTCCCTTCCTTCATATCAATAATCGCACCAATCGTTCTAAGAAAAGGTCTACCAAGAATAATAGGGCAAGAAAGATTGCAATCTATATCAAGAACGATAAAATCTACGGGCACCAAATTTCTATTAGCAAAAATAAGAACATCATTGATCCTTCCCATAGGTTTTTAATGGTGGAATCCGCGAGGTGCAAATTTAAAGAGCAATCATCAAGATCATGGAAACATAGAATATCACATAAAGTTTTTGGAATCGTGGAAACACTAGCACCCAAATCACACAAAGCAAAACACTCATAATCTTTAATTCTAATCTTTATAGTAGGTTCCCACTCATCATTAAGTTTTCTAGGTATAGAAACCTCCAAATTCAGTTTTTCATCATAAGATTGCAACAAGGCATCAACGATATGTTTGGTAAAAGCTTTATTTTGACTATAAGCATGAGGATAATTAACAATGGATTGCAACAAGGAAATACAACCTTCTAAAGAGCAATTATCATAATCAAATTCCTTGAAATCCGAGATAGTAGGTTCAATATTAGAAGTTGAAGATTCTCCAATCTCTCTTTTACCAAATTTAGCATCACGATCTAAAGATTCTGAATTTTTGGGACGCCTTCTAGGCAAAGTTGATTCATCATCACTCCCATAATCATCAAAATTCATCTTGCAAAACATATATCTAATCGGAGACGCATTAATAACTTTAAGATCCTCATCATTATTTTCATATAGACTACAAGAACACACTTTTATGAAGCTTCCTTTTTTAGCACGTAATCTAGCGGTTCTTTCCTTGCACTCGTCAATGGAGATTCTCATTACTTTGAGAGACTCATTGATATCATGCTTAGGAGAAGAAGATCCAAGTTTAAGGGAATTAACATCAAGCAAAAGTCTATCAACGTTCCTAGCCAAATCATCAACTTTGAGCAATTTTTCTTCAAGCAAAGCATTAAAATTCTTTTGAGAAATCATAAATTCTTTCACACTATTCTCAAAATAAGAGGGCATCTTATTAAAATTACCATAAGAATTATTGTAGGAATTTCCATAATTATTAGATGGATTACTAGGGAACGGTCTAGTATTAAAATTTCCTCTATAAGCATTGTTTCCAAAATTATTCCTACCAACAAAATTCACATCCATAGATTCATTATTATTCTCAATCAAGGAAGACAAAGGCATATATTTGGATCAAGAGGAGTATTTTTAGTAGCAAACATCTTCATAAGTTCATCCATGTTTCCACTCAAAACATTGATTTCTTCTATAGCATGCACTTTTTTACTAGAAGATCTTTCGGTGTGCCATTGAGAATAATTAGCCATAATATTATCAAGCAATTTTGTAGCATCTCCTAACGTAATTTCCATAAACGTGCCTCCCGCGGACGAATCTAAGAGATTTCTAGAAGCAAAGTTCAAACCGGCATAAAAATTTTGTATGATCATCCATAAATTCAAACCATGAGTAGGGCAATTACGAAGCATCAATTTCATTCTTTCCCAAGATTGGGCAACATGCTCATGATCAAGTTGTTTAAAATTCATAATATCGTTCCTAAGAGTGGTGATCTTAGCGGGAGGAAAATACTTAGAGATAAAAGCATCTTTGCACTTGTTCCAAGAATCAATACTATTTTTAGGCAAAGACGAAAACCAAACTTTAGCACAATCTCTAAGTGAAAACGGAAATAACTTCAATTTGAAAATATTGTTATCCGTATCTTTCTTCTTTTGCATATCACACAAATCAACAAAATTGTTTAGATGAGTAGCGGCATCTTCACTAGGAAGGCCGGCGAATTGATCTTTCATAACAAGATTCAGCAAAGCAGTATTGATTTCACAAGACTCAACATCATTAAGAGGAGCAATCAGAGTACTAAGGAAATCATTATTATTGGTATTCGAGAAGTCACACAACTTGGTATTATCTTGTGCCATGGCGACAAGTAATCCAACACACAAGCAAACAGAAAAAATGGCAAGCGAAAAGAGAGGAGGAGATTCAGAAGGAGAAGGCGAATAAAACGGCAAGGGTGAAGTGGGGGGAGAGGAAAACAAGTGGAAAATAATGTAAATGCGAGGGAGATGGGTTTGTGATGGGTACTTGGTATGTCTTGAATTGAGCGAAGACCTCCCCGGCAACGGCGCCAAAAATCCTTCTTGCTACGTCTTGAGCTAGCGTTGGTTTTCCCCGAAGAGGAGAGGGTGATGCAGCAAAGTGTAGCGTAAGTATTTCCCTCAGTTTTGAGAACCAAGGTATCAATCCAGTAGGAGGCTCCTCAAAAGTCCCACGCACCTACACAAAAAAACTGAGAACTCGCAACCAACGCAATAAAGGGGTTGTCAATCCCTTCACGGTCACTTACGAAAGTGAGATCTGATAGAGATAGTATGATGAGATAAATATATTTTTGGTATTTTATAATATAGATGCAAGAAAGTAAAGATGCAAATAAAAGTAGATTGAAAGCAAATATGATAATAGATAGACCCGGGGGCCATAGGTTTCACTATAGGCTTCTCTCGAGAGCATAAGTATTACGGTGGGTGAACAAATTACTGTCAAGCAATTGATAGAAAAGCGAATAATTATGACGTTATCTAGGCATGATCATGTATATAGGCATCACGTCCATAACAAGTAGACCGACTCCTGCCTGCATCTACTACTATTACTCCACACATCGACCGCTGTCCAGCATGCATCTAAAGTATTAAGTTCATAAGAACAGAGCAACGCATTAAGCAAGATGACATGATGTAGAGGGATAAACTCATGCAATATGATATAAACCCCATCTTGTTATCCTCGATGGCAACAATACAATACGTGTCTTGCAACCCTTTCTGCCACTGGGTAAGATCACCGCAAGATTGAACCCAAAGCTAAACACTTCTCCCATGGCAAGAAAGATCAATCTAGTAGGCCAAACCAAACTGATAATTCAAAGAGACTTGCAAAGATAACTCAATCATACATAAAAGAATTCAGAGAAGATTCCAATATTATTCATAGATAAACTTGATCATAAACCCACAATTCATCGGATCTCGACAAACTCACCGCAAAAAGAGATTACATCGAATAGATCTCCACAAGAGAGGGGGAGAATATTGTATTGAGATCCAAAAAGAGAGGAGAAGCCATCTAGCTAATAACTATGGACCCTTAGGTCTGTGGTAAACTACTCACAACTCATCGGAGAGGCTATGGTGTTGATGTAGAAGCCCTCCGTGATCGATTCCCCCTCCGGCAGAGTGCCGAGAAGGCTCCAAGATGGGATCTCGCGGATACAGAAGGTTACAGCGGTGGAAATTGTGTTTCGTGGTGCTCCTGGATGTTTTCGGGGTCCGTGGATATATATAGGAGAAAGAAGTATGTCGGTGGACGCCCGAGGGTCCCACGAGACAGGGGGGCGCGCCCCTAGGGGGGTGCCCTCCTATCTCGTGGGGCCCTTGGAGATTTCTTGACTTGCACTCCAGGCTCTCCGGATCAAATTTGTTCCAAAAATAACGCTCCCGAAGGTTTCATTCCGTTTGGACTCCGTTTGATATTCCTTTTCTTCAAAATACTGAAATAGGCAAAAAAACAGCAATATGGGCTGGGCCTCCGGTTAGTAGGTTAGTCCCAAAAATGATATAAATGTGTAGAATAAAGCCCATAAACATCCAAAAGGGGTAATATAATAGCATGGAACAATCAAAAATTATAGATATGTTGGAGATGTATCAAGGGGTTGTTTACGTTGTGTTGCTTGGTTCTCCTACTGGTTCGATGACCTTGGTTTCATATCTGACGTAGCTTCATCCCTTCCTCTTTGGGGAAAAACCGACATAGCTTCAAGCGACATCATCCCTTTCTTCAGGCTTTCATCAAGAGTGTAGCTCTGTTTCCCATTGCCCGGACTCACTTGCATGAGCGGTGGGTCATTCCACCTCACATGGCGGATAACCGGGTCCTCAAGGTATCTTCTGCTCGTGCTCGTTGAACTGCCGCTAGTGTTCCTCCTCCTGCTCGTTCTACTGCTTCCGGATCTGCATCGGGCGCATAGCTCACTTTCTCGGGAAGGCTCACTCTGCCATGATGAAGCTGTTTACCTTTCATTGCTCCCAAAATCACGATGTTGTCACTCGCATGGTCACTTCCGAGAATGCTCTGAAGGCTCATTTGAGAGACTCCGAAGTTTACGATGTGAGTGACGATGAACGTCTTCCTGATGAACCACCTTCTGACTTTGGTTTTCCCTCGGGTCCTGAGTGGGTTGATTTCCTTGATGAGGCTGGTGGCAGTGGTGCTCATGATGATGATGATGATGATGATGATGCTATTTGATGATGTTATGTCCCCTTTTGGGTATTTGATGCCAAGGGGGAGTAGGCTCTTATCTATGTAATGCTATGATATTATGTACTATGCTATGAGTGATGAATCTTTATGGAGCTCTCTTCATGCTGTTATCTTGTGTATGAGATTTGGTTGTGTTGGTATCATATTGAGGGTGAGCTCTCTTCATGCTTATTTTGTTTATGCACATGTTTAGGGGGAGCTCCTCAACAAATCCTATCGATATTCAAAGTTTGTTTTACATATTGAGAAGTGCATGTATGTTGTCATAAACTACCAAAAAGGGGGAGACTGAAAGTGCAATCATGCCCTTAATCGTATTTTGATGTTGATGACAACATGCATATTGGGACTAATCATGTTTATCAAGTATATCTCAGGATTATGTCTCAAGGGCCGTGTGTGGATCATGAATATGGACATAAATATATGTATATCACTCAAGAGCAGAGATACAAGACAAATACAAAAGCTTCGGCTCCTTTTTCGGTTTGTTCTTGAGTATAGGGATCCCGCACTATTAAGAGGGGATTGTTGGATTTTGTGAAAGAACTTGGTCAAAACCCACAAAATATCCTCTCACAACATCTCTGTTTCATCTCTAATTCTTCCTCTGCCTTGTGCACAAAAGCTGGTATGATTCTAAACTAGTAGGTTCAGCTATCACCGGACGTCCGAAGGTCTACAGACGTCCAACCACTCACAGCCGACTGGGCATCCGGCTCTCCCCGGGTGTCCGATGCATCTTCACAGAATACAAATTAGTGGAAGTCCGGTGTCAACGGACGACCGGTCACCGGACGGCCGTTCCTCTCCAGATGTCCGGTACTGACCCAGCAAAACGCTTATTATCGGATTTCTGACCTCACCGGATGTCCGACGACCATACGACCGGCGTCTTCCGGACGTCCCCTGGCTGTGTGTTGTTGGGGAACGTAGCAGAAATTCAAAATTTTCCTACGTGTCACCAAGATCTATCTATGGAGAAACCAACAACGAGGGGAAGGAGAGTGCATCTACATGCCCTTGTAGATTGCTAAGCGGAAGCGTTCAAGAGAACGGGGTTGAAGGAGTCGTACTCGTCGTGATCCAAATCACCGGAGATCCTAGTGCCGAACGGACGGCACCTCTGCGTTCAACACACGTACAGCCCGGTGACGTCTCCCACGCCTTGATCCAGCAAGGAGAGAGGGAGAGGTTGAGGAAGACTCTGTCCAGCAGCAACACAACGGTGCGGTGGTGATGGAGGAGCATGGAAATCCTGCAGGGCTTTGCCAAGCACCGCGGGAGACGAGGAGGGAGAGAGCTAGGGCTGCGCCTTGAGGGAGAGGTTCTCGTCTCTCTGGCAGCCCCAAAACCCCCACTATTTATAGGAGGAGGGGAGGTGGCTGCGCCCCCATCTAGGGTTCCCACCCTAGCGGTGTGGCAGCCCTAGATGGGACTTGGAGGGGGCGGCCAAGAGGGGGAGAGAGGGGGCGCGCCCTAGGGTGGGCCTTTAGGCCCATCTGCGCCTAGGGTTTCCCCTCTCCCCTCCTAGCTGCGCCTTGGGCCTTGGTGGGAGGTGCACCAGCCCACTCTGGGGCTGGTCCCTTTCCACACTAGGCCGATGCAAGCCTCCGGGGCTGGTGGCCCCTCTCGGTGGACCCCGGAACCCTTCCGGTGGTCCCGATACATTACCGGTGACCCCCGAAACACTTCCGGTGGCCAAAACCTCACTTCTTATATATTATTATTTACCTCCGGACCATTCCGGAGCTCCTCGTGACGTCCGGGATCTCATCCGGGACTCTGAACAACATTCGGTAACCACATACAAACTTCCTTTATAACCCTAGCGTCATCGAACCTTAAGTGTGTAGACCCTACGGGTTCGGGAACCATGCAGACATGACCGAGACGTTCTCCGGTCAATAACCAACAGCGGGATCTGGATACCCATGTTGGCTCCCACATGTTCCACGATGATCTCATCAGATGAACCACGATGTCAAGGACTCAATCAATCCCGTATACAATTCCCTTTGTCTCGCGGTATTGTACTTGCCGAGATTCGATCGTCGGTATCCCGATACCTTGTTCAATCTCGTTACCAGCAAGTCTCTTTACTCGTTCCGTAACACATCATCCCGTGATCAACTCCTTGGTCACATTGTGCACATTATGATGATTTCCTACCGAGTGGGCCCAGAGATACCTCTCCGTTTACACGGAGTGACAAATCCCAGTCTCGATTCGTGCCAACCCAACAGACACTTTCGAAGATACCTGTAGTGCACCTTTATAGCCACCCAATTACGTTGTGACGTTTGGTACACCCAAAGCATTCCTACGGTATCCGGGAGTTGCATAATCTCATGGTCTAAGGAAATGATACTTGACATTAGAAAAGCTTTAGCACTACGATCTTTGTGCTAGGCTTAGGATTGGGGTCTTGTCCATCACATCATTCTCCTAATGATGTGATCCCGTTATCAATGACATCCAATGTCCATGGTCAGGAAACCATAACCATCTATTGATCAACGAGCTAGTCAGCTAGAGGCTTACTAGGGACATAGTGTTGTCTATGTATCCACACATGTATCTGAGTTTCCTATCAATACAATTATAGCATGGATAATAAACAATTATCATGAACAAGGAAATATAATAATAACTAATTTATTATTGCCTCTAGGGCATATTTCCAACAGTCTCCCACTTGCACTAGAGTCAATAATCTAGTTCACATCGTCATGTGATTAACACTCACACGTCACATCACCATGTGACCAACATCCAAAGAGTTTACTAGTGTCATTAAACTAGTTCACATCATCATGTGATTAAGACTCAATGAGTTATGGGGTTTGATCATGTTTTTCCTGTGAGAGAGGTTTTAGTCAATGGGTCTGCAACTTTTAGATCCGTATGTACTTCGCAAATCTCTAGGTCATTCTGTAAATGCTGCTTCCACGCTCCACTTGGATCTATTCCAAATGGTTGCTCCACTATAGGCATCCGGTTTGCTACTCAGAGTCATTCGGATAGGTGTTAAAGCTTGCATCGTCGTAACCCTTTACGCCGAACTCTTTATCACCTCCATAATCGAGAAACATTTCTTTATTCCTCTAAAGATAATTTTGACCGCTGTCCAATGATCCATTCCTGGATCATTCTTGTACCCCTTGACTGACTCATGGCAAGGCACACTTCCGGTGCGGTACACAACATAGCATACTATAGAGCCTACGTCTGAAGCATAGGGGACGACCTTCGTCCTTTCTCTTCTGCCGTGGTCGAGCTTTAACTCTTAACTTCATACCTTACAACTCAGGCAAGAACTCCTTCTTTGACTGATCCATCTTGAACACCTTCAAGATCATGTCAAGGTATGTGCTCATTTGAAAGTATTATTAAACATTTTGATCTATCTTATAGATCTTGATGCTTATTGTTCAAGTAGCCTAATCCAGGTTTTCCATTGAAAAACTCTTTTCAAACAACCCTATATGCTTTCTAGAAATTCTACATCATTTCTGATCAACAATATGTCAAAAACATATACTCATCAGAAATTCTATAGTGCTCCCACTCACTTCTTTGGAAATACAAGTTTCTCATAAACTTTGTATAAATCCAAAATCTTTGATCATCTCATCAAAGCGTACATTCCAACTCCGAGATGCTCACTCCAGTCCTTAGAAGGATTGCTGGAGTTTTGCATATTTGTTAGCATTCTTTAGGATTGTGAAAACCTTCTGGTTGTATCACATACAACCTTTCCTCAAGAAAACTGTCGAGGAAACAATGTTTTTTGACATTCTATCTACAAGATTTCATAAATAATGAAGTAACTGCTAATCCATTTCCAACAGACTCTTAGCATCGCTACGAGTGAGAAAGCCTCACCGTAGTCAACTCCTTGAACTTGTCGGAAAACATCTTAATGACAAGTCAAGCTTTCTTAATGGTGATTCTTACCATCATTGTCTGTCTTTCCTTTTAAAATCCATCTGTACCCAACGGCCTTACGACCATCAAGTATTTCTTCCAAAGCCATGGATCCTTTCTCGGATTTTATGGCCTCGAGCCATTCGTCGGAATCCGGGCCCACCATCGCTTCCCATAGCTCGTAGGTTCATTGTTGTCTAGCAACATGACCTCTAAGACAGGATTGCGTACCACTCTGAAGTAGTACGCATCCTTGTCACCCTACAAGGTACGGCAGTGACTTGATCCGAAACTTCATGATCACTATCATAAGCTTCTACTTCAATTGGTGTAGGCACCACAGGAACAACTTCCTGTGCCCTGCTACACACTAGTTGAGGTGACGGTTCAATGACCTCATCAAGTCTCCACCATCATCCCACTCAATTCTTTCGAGAGAAACTTTTCCTCGAGAAAGGACCCGTTTCTAGAAACAATTACCTTTGCTTCCGGATCTGAGATAGGAGGTATACCCAACCATTTTGGGTATTCTATGAAGATGTATTTATCCGTTTTGGGTTTGAGCTTATCACGATGAAACTTTTTCACATAAGCGTCGCATCCCCAAACTTTTAAGAAACGACAACTTAGGTTTCTCCAAACCATAGTTCAAACGGTGTCGTCTCAATGGAATTACGTGGTGCCCTATTAAAGTGAGTGTGGTTGTCTCTAATGCCTAACCCATGAACGATAGTGGTAATTCGATAAGAGACATCATGGTATGCACCATATCCAATAGGGTGCAATTATAATGTTCGGACACACCATGACACTATGGTGTTCCAGGCGGTATTAATTGTGAAACAATTTCCACAATGTCTTAATTGTGTGCCAAAGCTTGTAACTGAGATACTCATCTCTATGATCATATCATAGACATTTTATCCTCTTGTCACAATGACCTTCAACTTCACTCTGAAATTACTTGAACCATTCAATAATTCAGACTTGTGTTTCATCAAGTAAATATACAATATCTACTTAAATCATCTGTGAAGTAAAACATAACGATATTCACTGCATGCCTCAGCACTCATTGGACTGCACACATCAAAGTGTGTTACTTCCAACAAGTTGCTATCTTGTTCCATCTTACTGAAAACGAGGCTTTTTAATCATCTTGCCTATGTGGTATGATTTGCATATCTCAAGTGATTTAAAATCAAGTGAGTCCAAACGATCCATCTGCATTGAGTTTCTTCATGCCTATACACCAATAGACATGGTTTGCATGTCTCAAACTTTTCAAAAACGAGTGAGTCTAAAGATCCATCAACATGGAGCTTCATCATGCATTTTACACCAATATGACTTACATGGCAGTGCCACAAGTAGGTGGTACTATCATTACGATCTTATATCTTTTGGCATGAAAATGTGTATCACTACGATCGAGATTCAATAAACCATTCCTTTGGGTGCAAGACCATTGAAGGTATTATTCAAATAAACAGAGTAATCATTATTCTCCTTAAATGAATAACCGTATTGCGATAGACATAATCCAATCATGTCTATGCTCAACGCAAACACCAAATAACAATTATTTAGGTTTAACACCAATCTCGATGGTAGAGGGAGCGTGCGATGCTTGATCACATCAACCTTGGAAACACTTCCAACACGTATCGTCAGCTCACCTTTAGCTAGTCTCCGTTTATTCCGTAGCTTTTATTTCGAGTTACTAACACTTAGCAACCGAACCGGTATCTAATACCCTGGTGCCACTAGGAGTACTAGTAAAGTACACATTAACATAATGTATATCCAATATACTTCTATCGACCTTGCCAGCCTTCTTATCTACCAAGTATCTAGGGTAATTCTGCTCCAGTGGATGTTCCCCTTATTACAGAAGCACTTAGTCTCGGGTTTGGGTTCAACCTTGGGTTTCTTCACTAGAGCAGCAACTGATTTGCCGTTTCATGAAGTATCCCTTCTTGCCCTTGCCCTTCTTGAAACTAGTGGTTTCACCAACCATCAACAATTGATGCTCCTTCTTGAGTTATACTTTCGCGGTGTCAAACATCGCGAATACCTCAAGGATCATCATATCTATCCCTGATATGTTATAGTTCATCACGAAGCTCTAGCAGCTTGGTGGCAATGACTTTGGAGAAACATCACTATCTCATCTGGAAGATCAACTCCCACTCGATTCAAGTGATTGTTGCACTCAGACAATCTGAGCACAAGCTCAACGATTGAGATTTTCTCCCTTAGTTTGCAGGCTAAGAAAATCGTCGGAGGTCTCATACCTCTTGACGTGGGCACGAGCCTGAAATCCCAATTTCAGCCCTCGAAACATCTCATATGTTCCGCGACGTTTCGAAAATGTCTTTGGTGCCTCAACTCTAAACCGTTTAACTGAATTATCATGTAGTTGTCAAAACGTGTATGTCCGATGTTCGCAACATCCACAGACAATGTTTGGGGTTCAGCATACTGAGCGGTGTATTAAGGACATAAGCTTTCTATTGTCCACATAATCGCTACTTTCAACTTTCAACTATATTTTCTCTAGGAACATATCTAAACAGTGGAACTAAAGCGCGAGCTTACGACATAATTTGCAAAGATCTTTTGACTATGTTCAGGATAATTAAGTTCATCTTATGAACTCCCACTCAGATAGACATCCCTCTAGTCATCTAAGTGATTACATGATCCGAGTCAACTAGGCCGTGTCCGATCATCACGTGAGACGGACTAGTCATCATCGGTGAATATCTTCATGTTGATCGTATCTACTATACGACTCATGCTCGACCTTTCGGTCTCTTGTGTTCCGAGGCCATGTCTGTACATGCTAGGCTCGTCAAGTCAACCTAAGTGTTTCGCGTGTGTAAATCTGGCTTACACCCGTTGTATGTGAACGTAAGAATCTATCACACCCGATCATCACGTGGTGCTTCAAAACGACGAACTTTCGCAACGGTGCACAGTTAGGGGGAACACTTTCTTGAAATTTTAATGAGGGATCATCTTATTTACTACCGTTGTTCTAAGCAAATAAGATGCATAAACATGATAAACATCACATGCAATCAAAAAGTGACATGATATGGCCAATATCATTTTGCTCCTTTGATCTCCATCTTCGGGGCTCCATGATCATCATCGTCACCGGCATGACACCATGATCTCCATCATCGTGTCTCCATGAAGCTGTCTCGCCAACTTATTACTTCTACTACTATGGCTACTGGTTAGCAATAAAGTAAAGTAATTACATGGCATTGTCAAATGACACGCAGGTCATACAATAAATAAAGACAACTCCTATGGCTCCTGCCGGTTGTCATACTCATCGACATGCAAGTCGTGATTCCTATTACAAGAACATGATCAATCTCATACATCACATATTATTCATCACATTCTTCTTGGCCATATCACATCACATAGCATACCCTGCAAAAACAAGTTAGACATCCTCTAATTGTTGTTTGCATGTTTTGCGTGGCTGCTATGGGTTTCTAGCAAGAACGTTTCTTACCTACGCAAAAACCACAACGTGATATTTCAATTGCTATTTACCCTTCATAAGGACCCTTTTCATAGAATACGATCCAATTAAAGTGGGAGAGACTGGCACCCGCTAGCCACCTTATGCAACTAGTGCATGTCAGTCGGTGGAACCTGTCTCACGTAAGTGTACGTGTAAGGTCGGTCCGGGCCGCTTCATCCCACAATACCGTCGAAACAAGATTGGACTAGTAACGGTAAGCATATTGAACAAAATCAACGCCCACAACTACTTTGTGTTCTACTTGTGCAAAGAATCTACGCAATAGACCTAGCTCATGATGCCACTATTGGGGAACGTAGCAGAAATTCAAAATTTTCCTACGTGTCACCAAGATCTATCTACGGAGAAACCAACAACGAGGGGAAGGAGAGTGCATCTACATACCCTTGTAGATCGCTAAGCGGAAGCGTTCAAGAGAACGGGGTTGAAGGAGTCGTACTCGTCGTGATCCAAATCACCGGAGATCCTAGTGCCGAACGGACGGCACCTCCGCGTTCAACACACGCACAGCCCGATGACGTCTCCTACGCCTTGATCCAGCAAGGAGAGAGGGAGAGGTTGAGGAAGACTCCGTCCAGCAGCAGCACAACGGCGTGGTGGTGATGGAGGAGCATGGCAATCCTGCAGGGCTTCGCCAAGCACCGCGGGAGACGAGGAGGGAGAGAGGTAGGGCTGCGCCTTGAGGGAGAGGTTCTCGTCTCTCTGGAAGCCCCAAAACCCCCACTATTTATAGGAGGAGGGGAGGTGGCTGCGCCCCCATCTAGGGTTCCCACCCTAGGGGTGCGGCAGCCCTAGATGGGACTTGGAGGGGGCGGCCAAGAGGGGGAGAGAGGGGGCGCGCCCTAGGGTGGGCCTTTAGGCCCATCTGCGCCTAGGGTTTCCCCTCTCCCCTCCTAGCTGCGCCTTGGGCCTTGGTGGGAGGTGCACCAGCCCACTCTGGGGCTGGTCCCTTTCCACACTAGGCTGATGCAAGCCTCCGGGGCTGGTGGCCCCTCCCAGTGGACCCCGGAACCCTTCCGGTGGTCCCGATACATTACCGGTGACCCCCGAAACACTTCCGGTGGCCAAAACCTCATTTCCTATATATTATTCTTTACCTCCGGACCATTCCGGAACTCCTCGTGACGTCCGGGATCTCATCCGAGACTCCGAACAACATTCGGTAACCACATACAAACTTCCTTTATAACCCTAGCGTCATCGAACCTTAAGTGTGTAGACCCTACGGGTTCGGGAACCATGCAGACATGACCGAGATGTTCTCCGGTCAATAACCAACAGCGGGATCTGGATACCCATGTTGGCTCCCACATGTTCCACGATGATCTCATCAGATGAACCACGATGTCAAGGACTCAATCAATCCCGTATACAATTCCCTTTGTCTCGCGGTATTGTACTTGCCGAGATTCGATCATCGGTATCCCGATACCTTGTTCAATCTCGTTACCAGCAAGTCTCTTTACTCGTTCCGTAACACATCATCCCGTGATCAACTCCTTGGTCACATTGTGAACATTATGATGATTTCCTACCGAGTGGGCCCAGAGATACCTCTCCGTTTACACGGAGTGACAAATCCCAGTCTCGATTCGTGCCAACCCAACAGACACTTTCGGAGATACCTGTAGTGCACCTTTATAGCCACCCAGTTACGTTGTGACGTTTGGTACACCCAAAGCATTCCTACGGTATCCGGGAGTTGCACAATCTCATGGTCTAAGGAAATGATACTTGACATTAGAAAAGCTTTAGCATACGAACTACGATCTTTGTGCTAGGCTTAGGATTGGGGTCTTGTCCATCACATCATTCTCCTAATCATGTGATCCCGTTATCAATGACATCCAATTTCCATGGTCAGGAAACCGTAACCATCTATTGATCAATGAGCTAGTCAGCTAGAGGCTTACTAGGGACATAGTGTTGTCTATGTATCCACACATGTATCTGAGTTTCCTATCAATACAATTATAGCATGGATAATAAACGATTATCATGAACAAGGAAATATAATAATAACTAATTTATTATTGCCTCTAGGGCATATTTCCAACATGTGTCTCATGACCCTTCTGTGGCCTCGTAGGCCTTCCAGTGACCGGACGACCGGCGGCCCGGCCGGATGTCCGGTCCAATCTGAGTCACAGATCGTCCGGTACTCACCAGACGTCCGGCAGCTCCAGCACACTGTGTGGCTCAACGGTCTGTTCTGCACTATCACTATATATAGCCTCCTCTCTCCCACAAGATAAGGTTTACCATTCACTTTGAGCTTTCTAAGAACACATCTCACTCCCTCTCTTGATCTCCTACACCAAATCCTAGATCCCCAAGGGATTTAAGAGCATTTGAGAGAAGTTCTCCAATCAAGTGATAGATCCATTCCTTCCCCTTCTAGTCACCAAAGGAATTCGTGATTTGAGAAAGTTCTTGAGCTTTCCCTGTCGTTCTTGTTACTCTTGGAGGTTGGAGACTCCTAGGAGGTAGGAGTCACTCAGAGAGGAATCGTTCATTGTGATTACCCCCGGAAAGTTTGTGAGGGTTTGGAGACCACCCCAAGGTATACCACTAGTGGTTGAGAAACACCTCCGTGGTGTTGTCTCAAAGGGAGAATAGGGTGAGCCTTCGTGGCGTTGGTGTGCCTTCATGGTAACATCCACCTCTCCAACGGTGACGTAGCTTCCCTTCAAGGAAGTGAACATCGACATACATCCTCATCTCTCGGAGTTGCGGTTATCCCTAACCCTAACTTCCTACTTGTGGTTACTTGTGTCTTTGTCTTTACCTATATCATATTGTTCTTGCTTATTCTCCTACTTGTGTTACTTGTTTACCTTGCTTAGCACATAACATCACACTTGCAATTGTTAGGCTAAACTTCATATTCCGCTTTATTGCCTAAAATTACTAAGTAACAATTAAAATTTGTAATTGTACCTATTCACCCCCCTCTAGGTCCATCTCGATCCTTTCAATAGGGAATGGCCTTCATTTTCTCTCTATCTTCTGCAGTGGTCGGGCATTGATTCTGACTCAACTTCACACCTTGTAACACAGGCAAGAACCCTTTCTTTGACTCATCCATTTTGAACCTTTTCAAAACTTTATCGAGGTATGTGCTTTGTGAAAGTCCTATCAAGCGTCTTGATCTATCTCTATAGATCTTGATGCCCAATATGTAAGCAGCTTCACCAAGGTCTTTCATTGAAAAACTTTTATTCAAGTATCCTTTTATGATATTCAAAAATTCTACATCATTTCCAATCAACAATATGTCATCCACATATAATATTAGAAATGCTATAGAGCTCCCACTCACTTTCTTGTAAATACAGGCTTCTCCAAAAGTCTGTATAAACCCATATGCTTTGATCACCTCATCAAAGCGTATATTCCAATTCTGAGATGCTTGCACCAGTCCATAAATGGATCGCTGGAGCTTGCACACCTTCTTAGCACCTTTAGGATTGACAAAACCTTCTGGTTGCATCATATACAACTCTTCTTTAAGAAATGCGGCAATTGCTAACATGATTCGGACAGACTTAAGCATCGCTACGGGTGAGAACGTCTCATTGTAGTCAACTGCTTGAACTTGTCGAAAACCCTTTGCAACAAGTCGAGATTTACAGACAGTAACATTACCATCAGCGTTAGTCTTCTTCTTGAAGATCCATTTATTCTCTATGGGTCGCCGATCATCAGGCAGATCCACCAAAGTCCACACTTTGTTCTCATACATGGATCATATCTCATATTTCATGGCCTCAAGCCATTTATCGGAATCTAGGCTCATCATAGCTTCTTCATAATTCATAGGTTCGTCATGGTCAAGTAACATTACTTCCAGAACAGGATTACTATACCACTCTGGTGCAGATTGTGATCTTCCAGACCTATAAGGTTCTGTAGTAACTTGATCTGAAGTTTCATCATCTCTATCATTAGCTTCCTCTCCAATTGGTGTAGGCATTATGATAACAGATTTCTCGGACGAGCTACTTTCCAAATTGAGAGCAGGTACAATTACCTCATCAAGTTCTACTTTCCTCCCACTCACTTCTTTCGAGAGAAACTCCTTCTCTAGAAAGGTTCCGTTCTTAGCAACAAAAATCTTGCCTTCGGATTTGTGGTAGAAGTTGTACCCAATTGTTTGTTTAGGGTAACCTATGAAGACACATTTCTCCGACTTGGGTTCAAGCTTATCGGGATGAAGCCTTTTGAAATAAGCATCGCATCCCCAAACTTTAAGACATGATAGCTTAGGTTTGCTACCAAACCATAGTTCATATGGTGTCGTATCAACCGATTTTGACGGTGCCCCATTTAAAGTGAATGCAACTGTCTCTAATGCATAACCCCAAAACGATAGTGGTAAACCGGTAAGAGACATCATAGATCGCACCATATCAAATAAAGTGCGGTTATGACGTTCGGGCACACCATTATGCTGTGGTGTTCCAGGTGGCGTGAGCTATGAAACTATTCCACATTGTTTTAACTGAAGACCAAACTCATAACTCAAATATTCTCCTCCATGGTTAGATCATAGAAACTTTATTTTCTTGTTATTTGATTCTCCACTTCACTCTAAAATTCTTTGAACTTCTCAAATGTTTCAGACTTGTGTTTCATTAAGTAGATATACCCATATCTGCTGAAATAATCTATGAAGGTCAGAAAATAACGATACCCGCCACAAGCATCAACACTCATTAGACCGCATACATCGGTATGTATTATTTCCTATAAGTCAGTAGCTCATTCCATTGTTCCGGAGAACAGAGTTTTAGTCATCTTGCCCATAAGGCACGGTTCGCAACTATCAAATGATTCATAATCAAGTGATTCCAAAAGTCCATCTTTATGGAGTTTTTTCATGCGCTTTACACCGATATGACCCAAACGACAGTGCCACAAATAAGTTGCACTATCATTATCAACTTTTCATCTTTTGGCATCAATGTTATGAATATGTGTATCATCACAATCAAGATTCAACGGAAACAGACCACTCTTCAAGGGTGCATGACCATAAAAGATATTACTCATATAAATAGAACAACCATTATTCTTTGATTTAATTGAATAACCATCTCACACTAAACAAGATATAGATATAATGTTCATGCTCAACGCTGACACCAAATAACAATTATTCAGGTCTAAAACTAATCCCGAAGGTAGATGTAGAGGTAGGGGGCCGACGACAATCACATCAACCTTGGAACTATTTCTGACGCGCATCGTCACCTCGTCCTTAGACAATCTTCATTTAATTCGTAGTCCCTACTTCGAGTTACAAATATGAGCAACCGAACCGGTATCAAATACCCAGGCACTACTACGAGAATTAGTAAGGTACACATCAATAACATGTATATCAAATATACCTTTGTTCACCTTGCCATCCTTCTTATCTGCCAAATACTTGGGGCAGTTCCGCTTCCATTGACAAGTCCCTTTGCAGTAGAAGCACTCAGTTTCAGGCTTGGGTCCAAATTTGGGTTTCTTCCTAGGAGTGACAACTTGCTTGTCAGTCTTTTTGAAGTTCCCCTTCTTTTTATCTTTGCCCTTTTTCTTGAAACTAGTGGTCTTGTTAACCATCAACACTTGATGATCCTTTTTGATTTCTACCTCCGCGGCCTTTAGCATCGCGAAGAGCTTGGGAATAGTCTTTTCCATCCCTTGCATATTGTAGTTCCTCACGAAGCCTTTTTAGCTTGGTGGCAGTGATTGAAGAACTCTGTCAATGACACAATCATCTGAAAGATTAACTCCCAGCTGAGTCAAGTGATTATGGTACCCAAACATTCTGAGTATGTGCTCACTAACAGAACTGTTCTCCTCCATATTGCAGCTATAGAACTTCTTGGAGACTTCATATCTCTCAACTCGGGTATTTTCTTGAAATATTAACTTCAACTCCTGGAACATCTCATATGGTCCATGATGTTCAAAACGTCTTTGAAGTCCCGATTCTAAGCTGTAAAGCATGGCACACTAAACTAACAAGTAGTCATCCACATGCGACTGCCAGGCATTCACAATGTCTGCAGTTGCTGGGGCAGGTGGTACACCGAGCGGTGCATCAAGGACATAATTCTTGGGATAATTAGATTTATGCCCCTAGTTGTGTCCCACTCGTCTGTTTTACCCCTAATTCCCAAAAGTCACCGGTTCTGTCCAAGTCACTTTGCTCCTCTTATGCTTTTGCCCTTTGACTGTTTGATCGTTAGTTTGAAAACTTCATAACTAATTCATACTAAATCAGAAAAATGCAAATAAGATACCAAAATGTTGAGAAAAACATCACCTATATGTCAGTGTCATTTGCATTCATGAAAAAAGTGTTGGAAAGTGCCCATCTGAGTTTTAGCTCTTATTCTACCACCAGGAATAGTAAAATCTAAAAAAGTTCAAAAAGTTTCAAAAAAAATTTGGTGGCAAAGAATGACAAATGTTTTAAGTGCCAGCCAAGTTTCATCAGGGAATACCATTCGTGGGTGCCACGAAAAAAAAAACAACCAACACTCCAAAATAGATTATTTTTTGCCACAACTTCCATGAATGTCGTTCCCTAAGGAAACTCGGCGAGCACTTAGAAGATTTGTCGTTCTTTGCCACCATATTTTTTTGAATTTTTTTAGAGTTTACTATCCATGGTGGTATCAAAAGAGCTAAAACTCGGATGTGCATGTTCCAACACTTTTTTCATGAATGCAAATGACACTGACATATAGATGATGTTTTTCTGAACATTTTGGTATCTTATTTGCATTTTTCTGATTTAGTATGAATTAGTTATGAAGTTTCAAACTGACGGTCAAACGTTCAAATGGCAAAAGCATAAGAGGAGCAAAATGACTTGGACAGAACCGGTCACTTTTGGGAATTAGAGGTAAAACAGACGAGTGGGACACAACTAGGGGCATAAATCTAATTATCCCATAATTCTTCTATGCAGCAATGAGGATAATCCTCAAGTTACGGACCCAGTCCGTGTAGTTTCTACCAACAACTTTCAACTTAGCTTTCTCTAGGAACGCATTAAAATTCAAAGGAATGGTGGCACGGGCCATTGATCTACAACATAGATATGCAAAAAACTATCAGGACTAAGTTCATGATAAATTAAGTTAAATTAATCATATTGCTAAAGAACTCCCACTTAGATAGACATTCCTCTACTCATCTAAATGAGACATGATCCAAATCAACTAAACCATGTCTGATCATCACGTGAGATGGAGTAGTCTTCAATGGTGAACATCACTATGTTGATCATATCTACTATATGATTCACGTTTGACCTTTCGGTCTCCAGTGTTCCGAGGCCATATCTGTATATGCTAGGCTCGTCAAGTTTAACCCGACTATTTTGCGTGTGCAATTTTGGATTGCACCCATTGTATTTGAACGTAGAGTCTATCACACCCGATCATCACGTGGTGTCTCAGCACGAAGAACTTTTGCAAGGTGCATACTCGGGGAGAACACTTATACCTTGAAATTTAGTAAGGGATCATCTTATAATGCTACCACCGTACTAAGCAAAATAAGATGCATAAAAGATAAACATCACATGCAATCAAAATATGTGACATGATATGGCCATCATCATCTTGTGCTCATGATCTCCATCATCAAAGAAACGTCATGATCTCCATCGTCATCGGCTTGACACCTTGATCTCCATCGTAGCATCGTGGTCATCTCCCCAACCATTGCTTGTACTACTATTGCTACCGCTTAGTTATAAAGTAAAGCAATTACATAGCACTTGTATTTCATACAATAAAGTGACAACCATATGGCTCCTGCCAGTTGCCGATAACTTCTACAAAACATGATCATCTCATACAACAATCTTTATATCAAATCATGTCTTGACCATATCACATCACAACATGCCCTTCAAAAATAAGTTAGGCATCCTCTACTTTGTTTGTTGCAAGTTTTACGTGGCTGCTACGGGCTTCTAGCATGAACCGTACATACCTACGGCACAAAAACCACAACGGTGATTTATCAAGTCTGCTGTTTTAACCTTCACAAGGATCGGCCACAGTCAAATTCGATTCAACTAAAGTTGGAGAAATAGACACCCGCCAGCCACCTTTATGCAAAACTAGTTGCATGTTTTTTGGTGGAACCGGTCTCATGAACGCGGTCATGTAAGGTTGGTCTGGGACGCTTCATCCAACAATACCGCCGAATCAAAATAAGACATTGGTGGTAATTAAGCAGTATGACGATCACCGCCCACAACTCTTTGTGTTCTACTCATGCATATCATCTAGCATAGACCTGACTCTGATACCAATATTGGGGAACGTAACATAAAATTTCAAAAAAATTCCTACACTCATGCAAAATCTATCTAGGAGATGCATAGAAATGATAGGGGGAGAGTGTGTCCATGTACCCTCATAGACTGAAAGCGTAAGCGTTAACTTAACGCGGTTTATGTAGTCGAACGTCTTCTTGAATCAACCGATCAAGTACCAAACGTACGACACCTCCGAGTTCTGCACACGTTCATCTTGATGACGTCCCTCGATCTCTTGATCTAGCAGAATGTCGATGGAGTCGATGAGTTCCATCAGCACAACAACGTGATGATGGTGTTGGTGATGTGATCCGCTCACAGCGTCACCTAAGCACTACGATGACACTATCGGAGGAGTAAACGGTGGAGGGGGGCACCGCACACGGTAAGACAATTGTTGTGTCTTCGGGGTGCCCCTGCCCCCGTATATAAAGGAGGGGAGGAGGAGGCCAGCCACCAAGGGGACCGCCGTGGGGGGGGGCGTCCTACTAGGACTCCACTCGTAGTAGGACCCCCTCTTTTTCCTTCTTACGGAGGGGGAAGGGGAAAGAGGTGGAGAGGGAGAAGGAAAGGGGGGTCGCGCCCACACCCATTGTCCAATTCAGATTGGCAAGGGGGGCACCTCCCATGGCTGCCCTCTCCTCTCCACTAAGGCCCATGTGTCCCATTCACTTTACCGGGGGGGGGGGGTCCGGTAACCTCCCAGTACTCCGAAAAATCGCCAAACCTCTTCGGAACAATTTCGATGTCCGTATATAACCTTCCAATATATCAATCTTTACATGTTGACCATTTTGAGACTCCTCGTCATGTCCGTGATCTCATTCGGGACTCCGAACAACCTTCGGTCACCAAAACACATAACTCATATAATACCAATCATCATCGAACGTTAACCATGCGGACCCTACAGGTTCGAGAACTATGTAGACATGACCGAGGCACCTCTCTGGTCAAAAACCAATAGCGGAACCTGGATGCTCATATTTGTTCCCACATATTCTAGGAAGATCTTTATCGGTCGAACCGCAATGTCAACATAGCTATTCCCTTTGTCATCGGTATGTTACTTGCCCGAGATTCGATCGTTGGTATCTTCATACCTAGTTCAATCTCGTTGCCGGCAAGTCTCTTCACTCGCTCTGTAGTGCATCATCCCGTCACCAAATCATTAGTCACATTGCTTGCAAGGCTTCATATGATGTGCATTACCGAGAGGGCACTACTAGAAAAACCCCTACTAATGGCGCACCTATTATGGCTATTAATGGCGCATCTGTGGTGCGCCATTGATAGCACGCCATTAGTAATTTTTACTAATGGCGCACCACCTGGTGCGCCATTAGTATCTGGTATACTAATGGCGCACCTAGGGTGCGCCATTAGTATATGCCAGGGTGCGCCATTAGTATGCCTCCCAGGGGCCATGTATACCCAGGTGCTTTGGCATACTAATGGCGCACCACCTCTGGCTGCGCCATTAGTAACCGCGGCATACTAATGGCGCACTGCCCAGTGATGCGCCATTAGTATGCACTGTCATACTAATGGCGCACTGTCATGTGATGCGCCATTAGTATGAATATTAGTTTTTTTTTATTTTTTTATTTTCTGTTTTTTGCACAGGTTACAAAATGTATAGTTTGACAAAATATAGACAGCACACATCAACAACAGATTCATCAAATGTATAGTCTTTGAATACAATTCATCATATTAGTCTCCGAATACAATTCATCATATTAGTCTCCGAATTGAAAAGACCGAACAAAGATAGAACATTATATTACAAGTCTCGAGACCGCGAGTAGCGAGTCTGTCTTCACATTACAAGTCGATATCGATCATCTAAACTACCATCACATAGAAGAGAGCTATGGTCATCACGATGAGCATCATCACGATGAAACTCGTCTTCATCCGGTTCCTCCAACGCTCCCTCCCCTCTCCCGCTAGATAGCGGGCGTATCTAGATTCGGCCTCGGCCCTAGTGGTGTACCCTTTGTAACTGTTACCGCTGAATCGGTGAACCTGTCTCCGACACTCCTCCCAGTCATCGTAGACCCCGGGAACCTTACCCTTGTACACGACATACGTCGGCATCGCTATGCACTAGCCAAACGAAACGTTAGTACCAATTCACAGACAATACATAAGCAATATATAAGTATGCAACAGAACGATCGGAAGAGAAAAGCAAGACATTAATAGCATCGATTACATCTAAGTTGAATGACTCTCGAAACCAAAGAGACATACTACAAGTTCATTAAAGTTTAATTACAACATGAGCCAATCGATGTTTCAGAACTAGACAACTCGACTCAAGGGACCGGAGCGTGGATGAAGCCGCCGTCTATCGTGGGAGTCATGAAAGAACGGGCGTTGTCATCCTGCATTTGTAGCATTGTGTCGATGTCACCGTTGGACGGTTGATTTCTGAGGTAGAACTGCCCCGAGGTACGAAGGACATCTTGATGGACGATTTCCGCAAACTCCGACTGGATGCGAAAGAATTCTTGTCGGAGGTCCGCGTCCTGGATTGCCGACACGCTCGCGGCCCAATCTTTGAGTTTACTCGGTAGAAGAAGTTGATGATGGTCCCGTACGATCGCCCACATGTGATGGATGGCATAGTAGGCACCCTTCTGACCGCCAGGCGACTGCTTGACGCAGCAGAACGTCGTATTGTGGGAGAACACGTGCTTGCCATAGTTACGAATACGCCTGGTGAAGGTGCCTCCAGATTGGGCGTAGCCGGGGAGAACATCATCAAGAACCTTCTTGACATTTGTGTAGTCTACGTTCGACTGACGGTCCGGGTCGAAATACGTGGCCATAGAATATTTGGGGCTTAGGAGGATGAGCGTGCAACGTGTGTCACTGCAGAAAACACGGAATGTTAAAAGAAAAACGATCGAAATGTAAGAATTCATATGTTACGGGCCGGTTGAGGGGAGGACTTACTCGGGAAAGTAAGGCACGAGGAAGTTATCCTTATCTTGGTTTGCCAGAATGACGCCTTCGAGGTAAGAACTCGCAACTTGCCGGTCCCCAGCGCTGCCCAAGATCTTGGCACGCATGTAGAAGGGGTCGACTATCACGATGTCCGGGGTCTTGTCGCGAATGATCCGCATCTCCATACTCAGCGAAAATAGCCGAACGAAGGTGTAGTGCAGCGGATGAAGGTTCAACATAGCGTGGATGTCATCAAAACGCAGGACGATCGTACGCCGATGGAGTTATCCATACAGCCCTTGCCCTCTGGCACCTTGGCCGCGAAAACCGGGTATGCCACATCCTTCTCTCTAAGACGCCGCTTCTCCAAAGCAAGAACACTGTCATGCAGACTCCGCATAGCACCGGTTGCAGCATTGAGCATATTTGTCGGTAGCATCGCCCTACCCGCCACATGCACCCTCCTCGAGATATCCTGCGGTGAAGGTGGCCCGTCCTGAGCACGGATCGTACTCGGTGCCGGCTGGCTCGCACCCTTCTTAGTCTTTCTTTTGCGTGCCTTCTTCTTCTCCTGTAATGGGACCGAGTTCTGCTCACAGACCGCCTTCTTGAGTGTGTTGGGGCTGATAATATTTTGCACCTCGCCTATATGAGGCTCGGTGAAGTCGGCAGCCGGAGGCGTCTCCTGAGAGCTGAACGCCAGACGGCGCCTGTTGCAACTTGGCTTCTCCGCGGTACGAGCTAGATCGCACACGTCTTTTGTTGGGTTTGGTTCTTGAGAAGGAGGCCCCATGAAGTCGCCATCGTACCCATGCTCGGCAAAGTACTGATCGACATTGCCAAATGTATCATCGTCGTCGTCGTCGTTCTGATCCTGTGCCATATGCATGTTTGGATCCAGTGGCTTAGGGATGTCCGGCACCGTTACGACGGTCTTGCCATGGGGCCGACTTGGCGCCGGCACGACTGGCGGTGTTGTCTTTGGGGTGGTGTCCCCCACCCCCAAACGAATCTGGCTCTTTGGCCAAAGTAGGGGCCAGCTCAGGCAGGCGCTGAGGGTCATCACGTCTTCATCGTCGGCCCCGACGGGTCGAATCGGAGGTAACAAGTCATCGCAGCCTGGCAGCACCCGAACCAGTTGAACCCTAAACAAGTTGGGTGGCATCTGGGTACCGTGGAACAAGGGGTTGCCCGGTTGAACGATTTTGCCCTTGGCGACATCGACCAACTCGTTGTTCACGAAGTGGAGGAGACTGCACGGAACGTCGGCGGCGCCCTGCGAAAACATGTAGGGCGTCAGGGATGCCCAGTCAAAGGCAAGGAGATGAAGTCCTCGGCCGAGAGAGGCTTAATTAGTTACTGTGATTATGGCGTCGAGCTTGGCTAATGTCGAGGCACCAATGGCCCCGCCATCGCATTATGCGAGTTGCTGGCCGTGAAGCTAGGAATCGGGGGCGGCCCCTGTTGGCCGCCCGCAATCCACGCACTCAACCCCGAGATCAAGGTAGGCACAAGGGCGGTGATCATCGCTCCGAGTCGTTGTTCCACTTGCTCTTGGACAATCTCCGGAATCCGCGCCACCTGTGCCTTGAGTTCTTGAACCTCTCGCGCCTGGCTTTCCGAGCTGGTCTTTTTCTCCTTCCGCACACCAGCGGTATAGTATGACCCCCATTTTGTCGACAAGCCTTTGCCGGCCACACGACCAGCTGACGTCGGCTTACTGAGCTTATCCTTGTTCTTCATTACATTCAACCCCCTATTTAGAGTGGTGTCCCAAGGGTTGCTCTTAGTCGACTCCGCGCTACTGCTTTCAGTCGCCTGCGGAAGGAATGTGAACCATTTAGAAATTTGGCTTCATTAATTAGAATGCAACCATATGGAGCTAATTACGCGGGGGTGTATTCCTTACCAGAACAAGCTCAAGCGCCATGGTCTTCGGATCCGTGGTAAGCTCCTTTGTTATCGGGTCCTCCTTGTACCGGGCCCTGACATAGTTCCTAGTCTGCTTGTTACCACTGTATTTCTCGAAGCGGGGCGGTAGGCCTTGCTCGGCACGGTCCGCGTCCTCCTTGTCCCATATAGGCTCCGCCACTCTGTAACCGCCGGGACCGAGTGTGTGTTCCCCTATGTTCAGCTCCCGCATTTGTTTCCCCCACTCACTTGATTGGGAGCTTGCGGTGCTCGAGCAATTGATCTTGAAGTCGTTGTAGTCATCTTCGGTGATCGAAGGATTTTTCTCCTTGATCTTCTGATAACTCTCACCTTTCTCGATCATTCTCTTCACATTGCTTTTCCAAGTAGACAGGGCCTTGCTCATCTTTGTGAGGGCAGCATTGTTCACTTTATTCCCTTTGAGGCTTGTGTTTTCAAATTCAGCGGGGAACTTGTATCGTTCGTGCAGCTTCGTGAAGAGGAGGTTGCGCAAATTCCCTCGGTCAGGATGCCTCAGGTTCTCGGTGTTGATCGAGACGGTGCTCCGGACAATGCACCCGAGCTGAAGTGAGTACCCCTTAACTATTCGTTCGGGCGCCGTTGGATTCCCGTTGGAGTCCACTTCAGTAACTTCCTCCTTGAGGGTGCGGAGCACGATCAGGCGCCGGTCCTTCCGTTGCCTTTTCGGTTGGCTGCCATCTGTGCGTGCGCCGCCATCATCAGTGGTGGCATCCTCGGCGGCACCATCTGTGGTGGCATCATTGTGGTCATCCTCGGCGGGACCATCCGTGGTCTCAGGATCGGTGGGGAAGGCGGCGGCCTCATACAAGTGAGGTTGTTCCTCCATCTCCTGGGACAGCTCCCAGAATGCCTTACCGCCCGAACCCCCGGCCTCATCGTTGTGGGCCATGTTTCTCTCTAAATAGAAACAAAGTTTGGTCAAAAAGTTGGTTATTGTCAAGGAACAAGATCTCTAAGTTGACCAAATAACCTAATTCTCGAGGAATGTCGCCAAAAAGTTGGTTATTGTCAAGGAACAATTGAGAGATGTTTGTGATATTGCCTAGGTGTTTTGGGATAGAACCTGTTAGTGTGTTGTTGCTAAGGTCCAAGTCCACGTTCTCAGGGTAACCTAGTTCTTGAGGGGTGTGTCTAGAAAGTTCACTCTTCTTTTTAGAAGACAAGCGTCTGAAATGGTATTGCCTTTCCTTAATTTGTACTATTTTTTCATTGTGTTGAATACTTATGTGGGTGAGTGTATCTGTAATTACTTTTTACTACACCGCAGGGTGTTCAAACACGCGGAGAGGATAAACGCTAGCAGGCTGATCATTGCATATCATTCATAACCATGAATGAAGGCTCAATGGACCAAGGAAAGAAAACCTACACAAACACAAGGATGACTATTGGAGACACTCAGGCCTGCTGCTTTGTGTTGATTGTTCAGAAGCTAGGGAATGTCCATTATATATAGATGCAGAGAAGCTTCGGCCGTGGTGAAGGTCAACCCCTATATTTTAATTGGAGGGCCAAGAGATAAGCTAAGCTGCAAATTATGAATCTGCATCGAAAATTGCACCACATTCAGCATAGGGCAGGAGACGCCTACCCTAATGAATATGTTATTCTCACACCTCATCACTTGCTGAACTTGTAAATCATTTCCGTGAAAACAATCAAACGGTTTTCAGCGACAAGTGATACAAGGAACTAAACTGGGTTTCAGCTCTACATGGGCCAGAGTGGACTTGAGCAAATGTGTGTATGTGATGTGCCCCAACAGGGTAAACTTATTAAGATATACTCCAATCTTCATCAAGTTGCAGTTTTGAAACATTGGCAGTTTTTCTAGCTGATGAAAGGAAACGATTTCCTTCCTGGACCATCGAGTCATGCACACGTTGGGTTAATGCGCAGTCGAACTCCGATGAAGAAAAATAGAAAGTATATGGCATAAAGGGGTCTAGACTTGTGCAATTTTGACATTTAGGGTTACCCAAATGCATGTGTTATGACTTCTGAAGCCAGACAGAAACTCCGATTATTTTTGGTTCTGTACATGATGCAAAATGGATGGATGGATGAATATAATGAAGCAAGTAATTGTCCTGCCTTGGAAATTAAGCTGGTGCCTACAGGTATATGTATGTATTGTTCGGTTGGTCCTGAAAAACAAAAGCTATCTAGCTAGTATGCAATGCAAATTAAGCTGCAGATAGCTTATTGTCTCCTCTCACTATCTCTCTATCACACATGGCAAGCAAGGGTGTCTGAGTGTGTGAATAAAATACTAAACTAATCCAACCACTAAAGCAAATTAATTTTTATTTCGGTTGAGAATCGGGCACCTTCTAGGTCAAGAAAATTGGGCATGACCTTTGCTAATTTTCTTGACATAGGAGTGCCCCATTTCTCAACCGAAACGGAAATTAATCAACGTTTCAGGAGAAAGGGGTTATTTTAGAAGATCACAAGTAGCAGCAGCATCACTTGACAAAATCACAACTAGCAGCAACAACTCGCAGATAGCAGCAGCAGCATCACTTGACAAGTAGTACAGCAGCAGCAGCATGCATGCACTTTACTAAAAATGAAGAAGAAAAAAGGCATGCATGCACTGGTTGTAGCAAATCATCAGTTAATTAAGAATAGTTTTAGAGGTAACTAACTGAAACTATTTATCATGTTGACAACAGTAGCATGTGGACCTATCATGGTGATTTCATATCAAAATAGAGGAGTACTCCTGTTCATTTGGAGAACTCATACAACAATTGTTATGCATCAAACTTGGGATCAACAGTAGCATGTGACAAACAAATTATACATCAGGAATAAAGCATCAACTTTGTCAAGCGTATGAAATTGCTTAGGTTCAACAGAAAACAAAAATGCCCTGTCAATTTTCAATGCCCTGTTTAATTGACCGAACAAGTGTTTTTATAGGCATAATACAGCAGCACAACCCCATAATGATACCACGGGCCCCCTGTCTCATTGTAAATAGACAAGTAGTACTGTCCATCATGTATTATCTAATACTGTATATTCTTGCTAGGAGGAAGACCAACTTTCTGGGTAACTAGTGTATAAACTAAACAGTATAGTCAATATCAGCCTGACAAAAGAGAACTGAAAGCATTCTGAGGTTGAACAGAAACCTAATCAGGCAGTTTTACTAGACAAAGACGGCAGCAAACAAAATAACAGGCCAACCAATGAAACCTAAAGAAGAATGATCCAATTGACATCAAAGTACGCATTGACACCCACATTCCACAAGAAAATTGACAGCATGACCAATGAAACCTAAAGAAGCATGATCCAATTGATAGCAAGTATACATCAGCACACCTAGCATCACCATCTAGTCATAAAGCGCGTCTAGTTCATAATTACACCTAGTCAAGAGTCAAGACAAGCTTAACTTTCAGGAAAGTTGATGCACATTTCCACGAAAGCCCACCAAACAAATTGCATCAGTTTCATAATTTGTAACGCAAAGGTGCAATGGATCCAAATAAATTCAGATGCAAAATGAGTACATAGGTGCCGAGGGGAGGAGAGGAGGAGAATTCAGATGCAAAAGCTCACCTTAGCAGCAGCTTGGATTCAATGGAGCTTGGAGGGGAGGAGACGGTGCCGAGGCCGTGCGGGAAATGACGGCGCTGCGCGGGTTTCTCCTCTCCTCTCCTCCTCGAGAGGAGTGTGGCGGGCTGCTGCAATGGAGAAGGGGCTAGGGTTAGGATGGATAGAAGCAAGCAGCCGAGGGGGGAGGGGGCAGCTCACCTGGCTTGGCGTCGAGGGAGAGGAGGAGCCGCTCTGCTTGCTTGGCGTCGAAGGGGAGGAGGAGCCGCTCTGCTTGCTTGCTGTCATGCATTGTTGTCATAACACTTTAATCAATCAACACATATACTAATATAGGCTAATCTGACCATATATTTGACATACATCAACACAGTTTGTATTATTGCAGCAAGAATTCACACAAATATGGCAGCAATAATTCACACAAACACAACAACAATATGGTATCTATCTCACATATGGAAGCAAGCACAAACAGGGATTTGTACATCAGAAAAGTAGATTTTTTACCTCACAGAGAGCTGCCGGGACAGAGCTTTGGCGAGGTAGGTGGTGCAGCTTGGATTAGCAGCAGCAGCAAGTTCCCGGAGTGAAGAGGCTCGTCGGGCGAAGGAGGAAGGGGGGATGGAGGCGTCCGTCGGTGGTGGCTGGCCGGTGCTCCTCTCCTCTTGTAGCTGCAGCGGCAGGAGAAGAGCCCCTGCCCGCGGAGTGGAGGGGATCTTCACGCGGACGGGGATAGAGCTCGAGGTGGTCCGCGGACGGCGGCGCCTGGTCGTCGCGGCGGAGGATGGCCGGTGGTCGCGGGGACGACGGTGGTCGCGGGGACGATGTCGGGGTCGCGGGGTCGCGGGAGAGAAGAAGCACGCGAGCAGCGGCGTGGTCGATGGGAGCAGCTCGAGCAGAGGTGGCGGCGGATCTGGCCGGCGTCGAGGGCGGTGGGGCGGCGGGGCGGCGGCGTCGGGAGAGGAGAGGGGAAGGGGATCGAGGGCGAGGGCTCGGGCGAGGGAGAGGAGAGGGGAAGGGGATCGAGGGCGAGGGCTCGGCCGAGGGAGAGAGAGGGGATCGAGGGCTCGGGCTCGGGCGAAGGAGAGAGAGGGGATGGGTACGAAGTAGGGGGGCACAATACTAATGGCGCACCACCCCTCGGTGCGCCATAAGTATATACATGCTAATGGCGCACCTCGGCCTGGTGCGCCATTAGTATTTTTTTTATTTCCGCTCGAGCCAACAGGTTATCACCCACGTGACCTCATCCACATCAACTCCCCTCTACTAGCTCGACTGGTCAGGTGCTAGTTCTCACACTAGGAGGTCCTGGGTTCGATTCCTAGGCTGCACAAAAAAAATTTTATGCATTTTAAAATGCTGTTTGATACTTATTTGTTTTTAAATATGTTCAAACTTGTTTAAATCATAACAGTAATTTTTTTATAAGACAGTAATATTTTTTTTATAAGACAGTAAATTTTTTTATAAGACAGTGATATTTTTTTAAAAAATATCATCAAACAGTAATGCCGGTGGAGCGGGGGAGGGTGCGGGGGGTCGGTGGCGGCGGTTGAGTAGGGGAGGGGTGCGGGGGGTCGGCGGCGGCGGTTGAGTAGGGGAATCGAGGGTGCGGGGGGTCGGCGGCGGCGGCCCGTGGACCGGGGGGTGCTCGGCGGCGAGGGGGACCGGATCTGGCGAGGTGGGATAGCGATCGAGATGGAGGGGGATCGAGATCGAGTGTCCATGAAATTTAAAAATATTCATGATAGTTCAAAAAGTGCCCATGAAATACAATCGAGAAATGAAGGCTGCGATTTAAATACAATCGATCTTAGCTAGCTATCTGTTAACAATCTTCTTGCCCTTCTTTTTCGCAAATGGAGTTCTTCTGTGGAACGGACGTCCTTTAGGTAGGGTGGTCCTGCTTCTTCTTGTGGTGTATGCTGCTACTTCATCATCGTCGTCATGTTCGATCCTCGGGTCGCCGTACTTGTCGAAGTCTTGCTCATTGGCTACTCCATCCATTCCGATGATCTTCCTTTTGCCTCTCCTCACGACAACACGACTGGGCTTTGGCGGGTCGGTAATGAAGAAGCATTGGTCCACTTGGGAAGCCAGTACCCATGGCTCATTTTTCGCGGTGACGTTTGCGCCCGCGGTCTTGGATTTGGCTTCGGGTATAACCATGGTGGTGAAATATTGGTCTTCTTTTATGATGTTCTTGGCCCATCTGACACGGAACATCGGGACCTTCTCTCCAGCGTAGCTCAGCTCCCAGATCTCCTCGATCCTTCCGTAGTATCTGTCCTTGTCGTTACCGGTGTAGGATTCCATCGTTACCCCGGAGTTCTGATAACCATCGCTCTTCATGTCCTTGGCCTCGGTGTAGAATGTGTAGCCGTTGATATCGTACGCCTCATAGGTCATCAGGTTGTGCTCGGCGCCCTGTGACAAGGCGAATATGAGTTGTTCTTCCGCGGAAGAATCCTCATGTAAAGGGTACGACAGAAGCTTCTGCTTGAACCAACGCGTGAAACATGAGTTGTGCTCTTTGAGTATATCTCCGTCCGTCCTCTGTTGGCCTCGGTCATTGTACGTCTTCTTAATAAAGGTTTTGTGCTCTACCACCCAAGGATCGACCACGTCTATGTGTTGTAGCGCGACTAGGTTTGCTCTTTCAAAGTCGGCGAGTCGACCCTCGAAGTCGACATGCATTTCGCGGCGACCCTCACGGTGACCCCATCCAGCGAGCCTGCCGAGGTGCCTGTTGACGGGCAGACCAACGGGGTTCTCGATGCCTAGATAATTCGTGCAGTAGGAGATGCACTCTTCGGTCAGAAAGCCCCTGGCTATGCTTCCCTCTGGACGTGACATGTTGCGAACGTATCCTTTGATGACACCATTCATCCTTTCGAATGGCATCATGCTGTGCAGGAACGTCGGCCCGAGTTGGATGATATCCTCCACTATATGGACCAGCAGATGCACCATAACGTCGAAGAATGCGGGTGGGAAGTACATCTCAAGCTCGCATAGTATCACCACGATCTCTTCCTGTAGCCTTCTGAGTTGCCTCACGCCAATCGACTTCCGAGAGATGACGTCGAAGAAGTTGCATAGGCCAAATAGCGTTTCACGGACGTGCGCGTCCATGATCCCACGGATTGCAACTGGAAGTATCTGCGTCATCAGCACGTGACAGTCGTGAGACTTCATCCCGCTGAACTTCTGCTTCGCTGGGTCTAGGTATCTGCTTATCTTCCCCGCGTAACCGTAAGGAAGTTTTACTCCTAGGAGGCAGGTGAAAAACTGCTCGATCTCCTCCTGACTTAGAGTGAAGCACGCGGGAGGGTAGTCATTTCCGGTCTTCTTGGCCTTTTTGCCTTTGCGACGACTTTCTGTGTCCTGCTTCGCCTCATCATCATCATCATCATCATATATAGCGTGAAGCTCCTGCCTGATGCCCATTGATTTCAAGTCTGCCCTTGCTTTCGGCCCATCTTTGGTCCTCTCTGGCATGTTGAGCAGGGTACCAAGCAGACTCTCGCACACGTTCTTCGTGATATGCATGACATCAAGGCTGTGAGGCACACGGTGGATCTTCCAGTACGGCAAGTCCCAGAAAATAGACCTCGTTTTCCATACCTTCAGCAGCGGCTCTGGCGCCTTTTGCTTCTTTCCCAGCAGTGGGCAGTCTTTCCAATTTTTCAACAGCTTGTCTATTTCCTCGCCGCTCCTCGTACACGGGCGTTTTCGGGGTTCGGTTTCACCATCGAATAGATCCTTGCGTTTCCTCCACGGGTCATCGTCGCGAAGCCACCTTCGATGTCCCATGAACACGGTTTTCGAAGACCCGGGATCTCTATCTAGCTAGCGATACGTTGTGTCATCCATGCACCTTACACATCCAGAAAATCCGTGGACTACCTGCCCCGCAAGATATCCGTAACCGAGATAGTCGTGCACCGTCGTGAGCAGTGCGGCTCTCATAGGGAAATATTCTTTCTCTGCGGCGTCCCACATATTGGCTGGCGTTTTCCACAGCGTGTCAATCTCCTCTTTCAGCAGCCCCAGATACAGATTGATGTCGTTCCATGGTTGTTTCGGCCCTTCAATTAGCATACTCATGTGAATGTACTTCCTCTTCATGCACAACCAGGGGGGAAGGTTGTACATCCACACGAACACAGGCCAGGTGCTATGTGTGCTTCTCTGGCTGCCAAATGGATTGACTCCATCGGTGCTTGCGCCCAGCATGATGTTCCTTGGATCGTTCCCAAATTCTGGGTATTCGAAGTTCAACGCTTGCCACTGGCTCGCATCCTTAGGGTGACTCGGCATCTTGTCTTTTTTATCTATCTCCGGATCATTTGCGTCATCTTCTCGCTTCTTCTCCTCCCTATCCGTGTGCCAACGCAGGAGCTTTGCTACCTTAGGGTCCGCTAAATACCGCTGCAGACGAGGAGTGATCGGAAAGTACCACACCACTTTTCGAGGAGCTTTCTTCCTCTTCTTGTATCGAGTGACACCGCACACCGGACATATGGTAGACTCCGCGTGCTCATCCCGATAAATGATGCAATTGTTCATGCACACATGGTATTTCACGTGCGGTAAATCCAGAGGACACACGATTTTCTTTGCCTCCTCCAAACTAGTCGGGCACTTGTTCCCCTTGGGAAGACGTTCGTGCCAGAATGACATGTTCTCGTCGAAGCATGCGTCGGTCATTTTGTGTTTTACCTTCATCTCTAGAGCCATGAGCGTTACTTTCAGGCGGGTATCCTCGGGCCTGCATCCTTCATACAATGGAGTAACCGCGTCTAACTCAAGTTGATCCATCTTGGATTTCTCTCGGGCGGCAGCTCTTGCGTTATCCGTCTGCTTGAGAAGCAGCTCTTGAATATGAGGGTCCTGCACCCAGCCCATCGATGGTCCAGCGTCGTCTGCTCCGCCGGCATCATCATCATGTCCTGCATCTTCTACATGATGACTGTGTACAGCATCACCGTCGTGATCATCTCCTGGGGATTCTTCGTCTTCTCGCCCCCCCGAGCCGCGGTGGTTGTCTTGTTGCCCTTCCTCATTTCTTGCCCGGCCCCCATGGACGACTTCGTAGTCATCTTCATCACCTTGCCACCGATAGCCATCCATGAAACCACGCAAGAGCAGGTGGTCCCGCACCTGCCCGGAATCCGGGTCCGCAATAAGGCTATTCAGCTTGCATCTTCGACACGGACATCTTATCTCCGTCTCGTTCTTTTGAAGCATCTCGGCCTTCGTGGACCTCAAAAACCTATTCACAATGCCTTCGGTCATCGTGCGGACCATGGTCGCCTGCGGGGTAGAGCAAAACGATATTTTAGAACCAAGGAAAAAATTTGGCATGACTTTCCCTAAAAATAGGACCAAAAAGAATGCTTAATGCCAAAATTCTCGCCGAAACGGAAATGAATCAACATTCCGGCAAAATATTGGCAACTATCGCATTTCAAATACCGGTACACCTCCAAACACAAACACATATGCAACACCACAAACATATGCAACACCACGAACATACATAGATCTAGCTAGGCCATAAAAAGTGCATGTGCACATTGTTGTAGGGAGAACAACATAAATATAGCTTCCCCCCTTACTTACCTAGCAAAACAAGTAACTTAACCACTTAATTTGAATGAATCTATGGTGGAAATGAGGTGAAAAAGAGGAGGCACCCGAGACAAGGAGGAGGCGGTGGAGAGAATGAAGTGGGGAGAAAGTGAGTGTGGGAGGAGAGGCTGTCCAAAATATCTTGTTGCTGCCCACTTACTAATGGCGCACCAGCAACAAATGCGCCATTAGTAATCCAGGTTACTAATGGCGCACCCCCAGATGGTGCGCCATTAGTACTCTTGCAAAAAAAGGAATAAAAACAATAATAAAAAAAATAACATTAGTGGCGCACCTTCCGGCCGGTGCGCCATTACTAGTTACAACTAGTAATGGCGCACCACCAGAGGATGCGCCATTAGTATGTTTGGACAGGTGCACTAGTTCAAAAAAAATTCGGTACTAATGGCGTACCGTGAGCAGGGTGTGCCATTAGTAGTTTCAACACTAATGGCGCATCAAGGTGTGGTGCGCCATTAGTATATACTAATGGCACACCACATGTCTGGTGCGCCATTAGTGTCAATTCCATCTATAGCCCTTTTCCTAGTAGTGGGGCCCAGAGATACCTCTCCGATACTAGGAGTGCTAAATCCTAATCTCGATCTATGACAACCCAACAAACACCTTCAGAGATACCTGTAGAGCATATTTATAATCACCCAGTTACGTTGTGATGTTTGATAGCACATAAGGCATTCCTCCGGTGTCCGGGAGTTGCATAATCTCATAGTCGGAGGAATATATATTTGACACGAAGAAAGAAGTATCAATAAAACTCAACAATCATTATGCTAATCTAATGGATGTGTCTTGTCCATCACACCATTCCACTAATGATGTGATCCCATTATCAAATGACAACTCATGTCCATGGCTAGGAAACTTAACCATCTTTGATCAATGAGCTAGTCTAGTAGAGGCATACTAGGGACACGTTGTTTTGTCTATGTATTCACACATGTATCAAGTTTCTGGTTAATACAATTCTAGCATGAATAATAAACATTTACCATGAATTAGGAAATATAAAATAAAAACTTTATTATTGCCTCTAGGGCATATTTCCCTCACTACGGGTCCATAGTTAGTAGCTAGATGGCTTCTTCTCTCTCTTTGATCTTCAATACAATGTTCTCCTCAATATTCTTGGAGTTCTATTCGATGTAATTCTTTTTTACGGTGTGTTTGTTGGGATCCGATGAATTGTGATGTTATGATTAGATTATCCATGAATATTATTTGAGTCTTTGTTGCACTCTTTTATGCATGATTATTATAGCTTTGTATTTCTCTTCGATATTTCCATTTGGTTTGGCCAACTGGATTGATTTATCTTGCAATGAGAGAGGTGCTTTGTGATGTGTTCGATTTTACGATGCTCAATCCCAGTGATAGAAGGGGACATGACACATATTTGAATCATTGCCATTAAGGGTAAAACTATGGGGTTTATTCATATTGATTGAGTTTACTTTGTCTACATCATGTCATTTTGCTTAACACGTTACTCCGTTCTTTATGAATTTAATACTCTATATGCAATGTTGGATAATGGTCGATGTGTGGAGTAATAGTAGTAGATGGACGCAGGAGTACGTCTACTTGTCTCAGACGTGATGCCTATATACATGATCATTGCCTTGGATATTGCCATGATTATTTGCTTTTCTATCAATTGTCCAACAGTAATTTGTTTACCCACTCTATGCTATTTTCAAGAGAGAAGCCTCTAGTGAAAACTATGGCCCCCGGTCTATATTTTATCATATATTAAAAACCCAAAAATACCTTGTTGTAATTGTATTTACTTTATTTTGTATTTTTGTTTATCAATTTATCACTGTGAGATTTAATCCTTACAATTAGCCGCCAAGGTATTGACAACCCTTTGTTTGAGTTGGGTGCGAGTATCTGTTATTTTGTGCGTAGGTATTGCTAACGAGTTGTTGCGTGGTTATCCTACTGGATTGATAACCTTGGTTTCAAACTCAGGAAAATACTGATCTCTATTGTACTACATCATCCTCTCCTTTTTGGGGAAATCCCAACGCAGCTCACCAGTAGTAGGAAGAATTTCTGGCGCCGTTGCCGGGGAGACATCACCAACATCTATCAAGTACCTATGCATAAAATTTCATCTACTTGCATTTACTTTACTTACCATTTTCCTCTCGTTTTCATCTCCCCCACTTCTTAAAGTTTTTACAAAAACAAAAAATATTTTCCGTTTGCCTTTTTGCTTGTTGGCTGGTTTGCTTGCTTTTATTGCCTTCATGTCAACACACCAAAAATAGAAAAGAGACAGGAAAAGTAAATACATATGGATCGTCATCCACTTGCTAGTTTTTTCAAAACTCCAAATTATGATGAACCAATTTACATATTATTAGCACAATTTACATTAATAGATATTTTATTAGCACAATTTTGTTATGTCTTCTACTTATTGCCATGATCATGATTGGGGTGATAATGCTTCTTATGATCTTGAAAATTTATTTGAGCCTCATGATGGATATGTTATTAATAATAGTGCTTGTAATAATATTGAAAGCGGGTTTGGAAGAGTATCAACTTTAGGTAAAAATAATCCCACATATTTGGAGAGTGTTCAATCTTATGAATTTTTTTGATAAAAGTCGGTTTGGAGAGGTCATGAATTTAGTTGATGTTAATCCCACTATCTTGGAAGATTGTAAAACTTTTATGCATGTGGATCATCAAGAGAAAATTTTATATGATACCTATATTGTTGAATTTAATTCTGATCCTACATGTAATTATTATAAAAGAGGAAAATATGCTTATAGGAATTTTCATGCTACTAATTTACCTCTCGTTGTGCTGAGATTGTCAATGTTTTATTCTTCTTCATTGCATAATTTTGTGCAAATTTAAGAAGAGAGTCACCCACAAGCTTGGTGGACGCTTCTCCGATTACTTAATGCTTTGCCTGATCATCCTCTCAAGAAAAATGAAATACCTGATATCTTTTATAATGGACTAACCGATGCTTCCAGAGACCACCTAGATATTTGTGTTGGTTGTGTTTTCAGGGAAAGAACTGTTGAGCAAGCTGAGTTGCTATTGAACAATATATTGAGTAATGATAATGATTGGACACTTCCTAAACCAACTCCTAAGCCAACTCTAAAGAAAAGGGGTATTCTATTTCTTAGTCCTGAAGATATGCAAGAGGCAAAGAAATCTATGAAACAAAAAGGTATTAAAGCTGAAGATGTTAAGAATTTACCACCTATTGAAGAAATACATGGTCTTGATAACCCGACACAGGTAGTAAAGGTAAATTCTCTCTATAGATTTGATGAAGGTGATATCCCTCGTTATAAGTCTGCTAGTCAAAGCCGGGATGAGTTTGATAATTTTATTGTTAAACAAGAAAACTTCAATGCTTATGTTGGTAGACAATTGAAACGTAATGCTTATATGGTTGAACACTTGAGTGATTATATGTCTAGAGTTAAAGGTGACCTTAATCTTATTAGTAAACATGCATCCATGGTTACCACTCAAGTAGAACAAGGACTTAAAGCACAAGATGATCTGCTCAATGAATTAAATACTAAGAACCATGATAATGCTGTTAGAGTCATGACTAGAGGTGGTAGAATTACCCAGGAACCTTTCCATCCTGAGGGCCATCCGAAGAGAGTTGAGAAAGATTCTTAGAGAACTAATATAGATGCACCTAGTCCTTCTAAGAAAAATAAAAAGTAAAAGAAAAATGATAGGACTTGGCATGCTTCCAGTGAACCTGTTATAGACACACCTGAGAACCCCAATGATATTTCTATTTCTGATGCTGAAACACAATCTGGTAATGAACATGAACTTAGTGATAATGTTAACGATGATGTTCATGTTGATGCTCAACCTAGTAATAACAATGATGTAGAAATTGAACCTGCTATTGATCTTGATAACCCACAATCAAAGAATCAACATTATGATAAGAGAGACTTTGTTGCTAGGAAGCACGGTAAAGAAAGAGAACCATAGGTTCAGAAACCCATGCCCTTTCCTCCCAAGCCATCCAAGAAAAAGGATGATCAGGATTTTGAGCGCTTTGCTGAAATGATTAGACCTATCTTTTTGCGTATGCGTTTGACTGATATACTTAAAATGAATCCCTATGCTAAGTATATGAAAGATATTGTTACAAATAAAAGAAAGATACCGGAAGCTGAAATTTCCACCATGCTTGCTCATTATACTTTTAAGGGTGGAATACCAAAGAAACTTGGTGATCCAGGAGTACCAACTATACCATGTTCCATTAAAAGAAACTATGTTAAAACTGCTTTATGTGACCTTGGAGCCGGTGTTAGTGTTATGCCTCCATCTTTGTATCGTAGATTTGATTTGAATAAGTTCACACCTACTGAAATCTCTTTGCAAATGACCGATAAATCAACTGCTATACCTGTTGGTATTTCTGAGGATGTGCCTGTTGTGGTTGCAAACGTTACTATTTTAACGGACTTTGTTATTCTTGATATTCCCGAGGACGACAGTATGTCGATCATCCTTGGTATACCCTTTTTGAATACTGCAAGGGCTGTTATTGATTGCAACAAAGCCAATGTCACTTTTCATGTTAATGGTAATGAGCATACGGTACACTTTCCAAAGAAACAACCTCAAGTTCATAGTATTAATTATATTAGAAAAATTTCAATGATTACTATCGGAGGGTTTGAATTCCCTCTTCCTACTGTCAAAAAGAAATATGATATTCTTATTGTTTTGGACATGCATATCCCCGTTGAGGTAACCTAGTGTTATTCGAAAATTTTCCGGTTTCGTGTTATTCGGAAGAGGTTTATTAACAAGACTTGACCTTGTTAGTGGATCCCTTTTGTTGAGCACGAGGTGGATGAAGTTAGAAAGCACAACTCTCTGAACCCAATGTTTACTTTCTGTTATTTAGATTGAATAAAGTAAAAATAGTATTTCTTTTGTCTGTTTTCTGAATTATCCTTGTAATAAAAAAATACCCCAAAAATAAAAGTTCTCCAAATACCCTGAAAATGGAGTATGATTTTTTGTAGAATATTTAAGAATTTCTCGCACTCAGAACACACCAGGGGGACCCACCATTTGGCCACGATGGTGCAGGGCGCGCGCACCTCCCTGGGGCACGCCCCCTGCCTCGTGGGCCCCACGTGGCCCCCTCCACTTATTCTAGCACACACACAGTTCGTCTTCCTCCAGAAAAAATCTTCCCATAGATCAAACCCGTGTTCTAGCTAGTTTTGCTGCCATTTTCGATCTCCTTGCTCAAAGCCCATTCACAAAACTGCTTTGGGGGATTGTTCTTAGGTATGAGACTCCTCCAATGGTCCAATTAGTTTTTGTTCTAGTGCTTTATTTGTTGCAAATATTTGCTGCTAAGGTGACCCTATTCTTGAGCTTGCATGTCAAATTTATATGGTCCAAAGTAGCTTTAATGCATGATTTAGCCTCTAGGCACTTGTGGGAGTAGTTGCTATCAATGTTGTTGACTTTGGTTCACTTTTATTTTGGTTCACTTTTATTCAGCCAAAATGATGAAGAGATTGTTGAGGGGCTACTCGAGCCGAAGCTCTAAGGATAAGTAGAATGAGGAGAATAAAAACGCAAGTACAATCTTCCTCGCACCACGGAGGTTCGGGCGTGTGAATGGCCTTGTGATGCATTCTTGAGGGCCGCCAAAATTCATGATGACTTTTATTATTTGGCTGAGAATACAGGCCTCACCGACTTCCTCCACGACTAGCGTGAATAGTATCTCCTACTCACTAATATTTTCGTGCAAAACTTTTATTTCCATGCTAGGAAATCACCACCTTCAGTGGAATTTCACTTATATCATGAGGTTAAGGAGATGTCACTCCATGATTTTTGTTTGGTTTGCAAGTTGCCCTTTGTAGGCAGCATCGAGGAACCATATCCTAGTGATGTGGATGGATTTATTGATAGAATTGTTGTAGGGGAAACAAGGAGAGTTTCAGATGCAAGAACTACTAGTATACATTTAACTGTTCAACGTTACTTTGCGATATTTGCTAGTAGATACTTAATTGATCGTGGGAACAGTGGAAACCTTAGTGCTCCTGACCTTGTTATATTACGCCATGCTTTGTTTCGTGACACAACCTTCAGTTTAGGCGCTATTGTTGCTAAACGGTTAAGTCTGAACCGTACAAAGGGCCCCATCTTCGGAGGCATATTTGCTTCACGCCTTGCTAAACACTTTGAGATACCCATTAGGCATTATGAGAAAGAGGAAAAGTTGCTGACCACTATTTTCCTAGAGTATAAGAGTATGGTAGCACATGATTTTATTGTTAAAAACAAGAAGAAGATGCTTAAGTATAACTTGAATTTTGCTAAAACTCATTGTGAGACTATTACCTTGCCTGCACCCTCTTTGTTTAACATACTTTTAGGTACATACCTCGTCCTGCCCGAGGACATTTATGCATACTGGAATCTGACACAAGTTCTAGAGCCTGAGCGAGAGCCACCACTTGACCCATATCGGCAGTCTGTTTATCAGTGGGATCCGGAGGAGATCGCCAACCTGTGGCACCCCGAGGACCCTCCTCAGTACACCGGAGAGCGTAGCTTCGATCCGTGGGCATAGACCAACTTAGGCCAAAAGCCTAAGCTTGGGGGAGTACGTATTTCTCACCGACATTACATTCATGTTCACACACTCATTCTAGTTGTCGGTGTTCATACTTTTTCATTGTATTATGTAACATCCCAAATTTTCAATTTAGAATGTTATACATTAGATCATCATTGCATAGCATATTTTACTGCATTTTGGCTTGATCCTAGAAATTCTACGCAACTCAAGGACCCACGGGGAGAGTTGGGGATTTCATTATTTTCATATTTGAGTTTTCTCAAATTTTGGAAATAGGATCATTTGATTTTAATTATTTTATCTTCAATTATTTCTATTATAAAAAAATGAGAGAGGGAATAAAATGACTTTCCCAAAATAAAGAAATATTGAGGATTTGATAATAAAATCAAATAAGATTTTATTTTGGAGTTTTCCGCTATTTTATATGAATTTAGGAAATAAGCGTGTTTTGAAAATTGCATTTAGGCCCCAAATAAATGTTCATCTTGTCCGGCTTGATTTTAGAAGTCAGGGAAAATTTATTTCGTGATTTTTGGAGTCCGTTTAGTATTTATTTTATTTGTTTTTCTACGCATAATGTTTTAAAAAAAAGAGGAAACCACCTTTGGGCCGTGCCCGAGCGGGACTCCGCCCGGGGGGCTTTATAAGCCGCCACCCCGGTGCCCGCCAGCCCAAACCGCCGCCGCCGCCGAAACCCTAGCCGCCGCCTCGCCGCCGCCGACACCGGAGCCAACGCCACCGCCCCGCCACCCGACGTCGCCGCCCCGCCGCCCGACGCCGCCGCCCTCGCCGCCGGACCCCGCCGCCGCCGCCCCTCGCCAGAGTAGCTGACGACGTGTCTAACGCAGGTCGGCCGCGTGGAGTGATGTTGTCGGGCTGGTTTGACACCGGCGCGACGGTGAAGTTCGTATTGCAAGAATACTTTTAATACTACTGGGATGTGTTTAAGAATAAAACACAACACCCCATACGAAAACTTCCTTCAAGAAGGATGTCCGAGATCCCGTTCATAAAGAAGATGAATTCGGGTCGGATTCGTTCTCGCGCAGAAAACAAATCCAAAAAGTGATGCACTAATCGGAAGTTTCCCGGAGTTTGGACGGTCGGATCGAGCTGAATTTTTGGCAGGTGGTAGATATGGGAATTCCGCAGCAAATCAATGGTTGGATCTTTCAAAGGACACCCGAGCTAGATGCTGGATACCACGCTCTAAACTCGTCCGGATTCTCGTCCAGATTCAACAGGGCTCCGGTATATCGGAGATTGCCAGAGATTCCTCCATCGGAACTCGACGAAATTTTGCAGGGTTGTTGTAGACTTAATTCCGCATAATTCCACCAAAGTAATCATTTAGGCGACACTCTAGGAGGCAGTGGCGGCAGATACAAGTTTGCTGTCCAGAAAAACAGCATGGTCGCCTAAGGGCAATGTTGACGTAGAGCCCCCGAGCTCCATGGATGACTCCTCCATGATCTTGATAGAGATCGGAGTTGGTGTTCATGAAGGCCCTCATCCGAACATGACAATCGGAGGAAGGGCGCAGTCCTCGGTCAAGCCAAGGTGACCAGCCGAGCTGGTGACGAAGAAGTCGACATCGCAGTTGACTGGGAGTCGAGCCATTGATCCTTTCGCCGATCACACAGCGGAACTCTCAATGAAAGCACAAATGTCGGTGTCAAAACCGACGGATCTCGGGTAGGGGGTCCCAAGCAGTGCGTCTTAGGATCAATGGTAACAGGAGGCAAGGGACACAATGTTTACCCAGGTTCGGGCCCTCTCGATGGAGCTAAAACCCTACTCCTGCTTGATTAATATTGATGATATGGGTAGTACAAGAGTTGATCTACCACGAGATCAGAGAGGCTAAACCCTAGAAGCTAGCCTATGGTATGATTGTTGTCGTATATATCTATCGAGTAGCCTGGCCCCGGTTTATATAATGCACCAGAGGCCTAGGATAACAAGAGTCCTAGCCGAATACGCCGGTGGGGGAGGAGTCCTTGTCTTGATCGCCAAGTCTTGTGGATTCTTCCTTGTATGCGGCAGCTGTCCGGACTGGCTCATGAGTATATGACCATGGGGGTCCTTGACCCAATCCAACTGATCGGGAGACGACGCGTTGAGTACCCCCTAGTCCAGGACACCGTCAGTTACCTTCGTCGCGTGTAAGCCAAACCGAAAACTCAATCCTCCGAAGAAAATTCTTTCCTGATGTCACACCTTATCCCTAATATGTCGTGCTTTTGCAGAAGCGGCGTTCGGAGCGCAGGGCCGAGCCCCTAGGGACCCGTCAGCCACAGCCGTCTGGATTGGGCAGGCTCAAGAGGAAGGCAATTAGAGCCGATACGCCTCTACAGAGGTAAGAAAACAAGATGTCATGCAATTTTGTTGTCGTTTGAAGTATAAAAACGCCCTTTGTACATTTTGGCAGGAAGAGGAGTATCCGGACTGTATCCGGAGATCCTGCCAACCACGCCTCCACCAGTCGGGCTCCAAGACCAACTTCGAGAGAGGAGGCGGACGTAGGGCCGACGCCGCATAGTCCTCCGACAAAGGACGCAGATATGCTCTCCACCACCAATTCGGAGGTAGAGAGCGCCATGGATCAATGGCGTCGACAGGCCCTGCTTCGCAACAACATTTTCTCTGAAGAGGCGTTTAATGCCTTCAATGCAGGAGACGCATATATCCGAGCTGCTCAATGCGGACTCGCCCGGGCGATAGTCCTGTATACCAAAGATATACGGGTAAGAAAGCTTGATGAGCATATATATAGTAGTAGCCCCTGAGACTTGAAACGGTTGCAACAATAGTTTTAAGTATCAATTCATGCGCAGGTTCTTGTTGATAAGAATGAGCAATTGGCTCGGGAGCTAGAGGAGTGCAAGACTCAACTGAGGGCCATAGTTGCCAAGCTAGAGGAATCCCAAAAGGCCCCGTGTGGTAATATTTATCGGAATTATATGAAAATGCACCAGTTGGCAACCGACTAGTATGCCAAATTTAACAAAGAGTCCTCTAGACAACCCCGGAGTAAATCCGGAGGGCGGCGGGGAGTACGAGTCGCATCTCCAGAGGCAACTAAAGGCCGGTGAGCGCATCCTGACGCAAGTGAAGCAGGATAAGAATATGCTCCAAGATGCCAATGTTTGGCTGGACGTGGAATAGAAAGACGCTCGCGCACAGCTGGCGGACTCCGTGAAGGAGAACAAAAAGCTTCACTGCGGCATTTATCGTAAGTGCCTAAACGAACTATAGTATAGTTCGGCGAGGAGGCATATTGAAAAATTTATGTTTGCAGGAATGCTGACGGGTTGCCCTGAGGAGGAGATGCCCGCTTCTGCAGGTGATTTACTGCAGGAGCTCTCACAACTGCACGAGCGAGCTCGGCAGGTGATGCAGGGCATTGCGCGATCTTTGTGGCCATCAAGCTCCCTGCCAAAGGGCATGGGGGGGCTTGTGGACATGCTTCAGGGAGCATGGCATCGCTTCCGTTCGTGGAAGATATCGGCCTACCGGCAAGGTGCAAGAGAAGCATGGGCGATGGTGAAGACGTGCTACACCAAGCTGGACCCGAACCATATGGCCGAAGTTGGACCGGCCGGGCCAGATGGGCAAGAAATTCCCGTGAGTCTGGTATATGACCAGGTGGCATTAGCCGCAAAGTATTCTCAACAGGATTGTAAGTTAGATAGCCTGTTGGATGGTATAGAGGATGAATATAGTCAGTCCAAATGACTAAGTAATCCGATGTACATAAGTAGCCCCTAGCCGGATTTAAAATCATTTGTCGTGGCAGACCTTTTCGCTTCAGCCCCCGGATCCTAAAGTCCGGGGTGTGTCCGAATACCCGCTCGGTTATATAAAACCGGAGTATGCGTGGAGACTAGACGTAGGGGTCATAAGTGCTTGAACAGACAAGTACCCAACTAGTTATGTTACATTGCATGGTTAGCAAGAAACATCTTCCAGGGAGAATAGTTCCGTTAAGGGTTCCTTTCCCTGGGTAAGCATGTGTCAAGGCACATGTCCGGACTGTGAACCAAAGCGCAGGATACGAAACTTCTGGGGATTAATGTTATAATAAACGAAGACATCTTTTGTTCACCGACTGAATATTCTCTTATGGAAACTAGCTTTCGGCTTCCCCCAGTCTGAGGTACACATCCGGCTCAATCGACAGTAACAATCGCAGAGGTGCTCCCCTTATGCCCTAGCCGAATTAACGGGAACGTAGGGCATAAACACAGGAGCCAGGCAACCCAGCTTGGCCATGTCTTAAGTCATATCGATGCATATAGTGGTGAATAAAAGGCACACATAGAAAAAGAAACGCATGTGTGATGGGCAAGAAGCCCTTAAAGTAATTTATATTAAGCTTCCATATAGGAAGCCCCCAGGTAAAGTTGACACACATAGTGCGGCCGGAGTAATCTGGGAATCCGCACTGTATGAAATACTTGTGTGAAAAGAAAGAGATCGAGAAAGGAAAAAGGGAGGGCGCATAATTGAAAAAGGAGGGTTAAGGAGACGAACACTGAGTTCTGCGCTAGGCATAGAATCTCCGGGCTGCATTCCATGGGTTTGGCTTGAGTCTGTTATCGGATGCATTATGTAAGCGGTACGCTCCTCCAGTGAGAACTTTGTCGATGATGAAGGGGCCTTCCCACTTGGGTTTGAGCTTGTCCTTCTTCCTATCTGGTAAGCGTATAACGAGTTCGCCAATATTATAAGTTTTGGCCCGCACTTTTCTGCTTTGGTATCGTCGAGCCTGTTGCTGATAGAATGCGGAATGGGCCTTAGCGACATCGCGCTCCTCCTCCAGGGCGTCCAAGTTATCCTGCCGATCTAACTCGGCTTCCTTCTCTTCATACGTGCGTACGCGTGGCGAATCATGTATTATGTCGCATGGTAGTACTGCTTCCACGCCGTACACCATAAAAAGGGGGTGTATCCGGTGGTGCGATTCGGCATGGTCCGCAGCCCCCAGAGGACGGAGTCGAGCTCCTCGACCCACTGAGTATCTGACTCTGTCAAGGATTGCACTAGTCTAGGTTTGATGACGCTCATAATAAGACCGTTTGCCCGTTCGACCTGGCTATTTGTTTGAGGATGGTAGACGGAAGCATAGTCGAGGTTAATGCCCATTTTGCCGCACCAAGATTTCACCTCATCGGCCATGAAATTCGAGCCATTATCAGTGATGATGCTGTGGGGGACACTGTATCGGTGTACGACCCCGGATATAAAGTCTATGACTGGTCCAGATTCGGCCGTTTTCACTGGTTTGGCTTCTATCCATTTGGTGAACTTGTCAACCATGACCAATAAGTATTTTTTCTTATGGCTTCCCCCTTTAAGGGGTCCAACCATATCCAACCTCAGACCATGAAGGGCCAAGTTATGGGGATTGTTTGGAGAGCGGTAGGGGGCATATGGCTCTGATTGGCGAAGAACTGGCAACCAACGCAGTGTTGGACAAGGTCCTGTGCGTCTGCTCGGGCCGTCGGCCAATAGAAACCTGTACGGAAGGCCTTGCTGACTAGTGCTCGAGCCGCAGCGTGGTGCCCGCCTAGTCCGGTGTGGATTTCAGCCAAGAGCTGCTGCCCTTCCTCTTCGAAGATGCACCTTTGGAGCACTCCGGTAGTACTTTTCTTATAGAGTTCTCCTTCATGGACTTTGTAAGCTTTTGAGCGCCGGACAATGCAGCATGCTTCATTTTGGTCTTCAGGGAGCTCCTGCCTATTTAGGTAGGCCAAGAAAGGATCAGTCCACGAGGTGATGACAGCCATTATTTCGTGGGCTGACGATGTTATTTCGGTGGCAGAACCTCCGACTATGTCTGATAGTTCGGAATCTGGGGATGTATTTGGATCCGTGCTGGTATTGCTGCACTCCCCTTCCCATACCACGGATGGCTTGAACAACCTTTCCAGGAATATGTTAGGTGGGACAGGGTCGCGTTTAGCGCCGATGCGTGCGAGGACATCCGCCGCTTGATTGTTTTCTCGAGCCACATGGTGGAATTCGAGCCCCTCGAACCGAGCTGACATTTTAAGGACGGCATTGCGATAGGCCGCCATTTTTGGATCCTTTGCATCAAAGTCTCCATTTATTTGTGATATTGCGGGGTTCGAATCCCCGCGCACCTCTAGGCGTTGAATGCCCATAGAGACTACCATTCGGAGACCGTGCAACAGAGCCTCGTATTCGGCTGCAATGTTGGAGTCTGTGTATAATATTTGGAGGACATACTGGACCGTGTCCCCGGTGGGAGAAGTCAGGACTACACCTGCTCCCAATCCGGCCAGCATTTTAGAGCTGTCAAAGAGCATGATCCAGTTAGAGTACGTGCCGTACTCTTTAGGGAGTTCGGCTTCCGTCCATTCGGCGACGAAGTCGGCTAATACTTGTGACTTGATAGCCCGCCGAGTCTTGTATGTTATGTCAAACAGAAGGAGTTCGATGGCCCATTTAGCAATCCGGCCCGTGGCATCGCGGTTATCTATTATATCGTTGAGTGGTACTTCGGAGGCCACCGTAATCGAACACTCTTGAAAGTAGTGTTGTAGCTTTCGGGATGCCATGAAGACTGCATATGCAATTTTTTTATAGTGTGGGTATCGGGATTTGCATGGGGTGAGGACCATGGATACATAATAAACCGGCTTGTGTAGCGGGAATTTGTATCCGTCAACCTCTCGTTTGACGACGAGTGCTGTGCTTACAACTTGGTGTGTTGCAGCTATGTACAGTAGCATAGGTTCACCGATAGTTGGCACTGTTAGGACTGGATTACTGGCCAATAAGGTCTTTATTTCATCTAGTCCGGCCATGGCTGCATCCGTCCACACGAAGTGTTCGGTGCGCCGAAGGAGGCGATAAAGAGGCAATGCCTTTTCTCCTAACCTGGAAATAAAGCGGCTCAAAGCAGCCACACATCCAGCTAATTTCTGGATGTGTTTGAGGTCTGTTTGTATAGCCAACTGTGACAAAGCTCGGATTTTTGTCAGATTAGCTTCAATTACTCTATTGGAAACGATGAAGCCCAACAATTTTCCAGAGGGGACACCGAAAACGCATTTCTTCGGATTCAGCTTGATGTTATATGTTCGTAAGTTGTCGAACAACAGCCTCAAGTCATCAATTAGGGTTTCGACGTGTCTTGTTTTCACGACGACGTCGTCCAGGTATGCCTCCACTATTTTGCCGATTTGCTTTTCCAGGCATGTTTGAATCATGCGTTGATAGGTTTCTCCGGCATTCTTAAGCCCGAAAGGCATAGTGTTGAAGCAGAAAGGGCCATATGGCGTTATGAAAGCTGTTGCAGCTTGGTCGGACTCTGCCATCTTTATTTGATGGTATCCAGAGTATGCGTCGAGGAAACACAACGAGTCGTGTCCGGCTGTGGCATCAATAATTTGATCGATGCAAGGGAGGGGAAAGGGGACCTTGGGGCAAGCCTTGTTAAGGTCTTTGAAGTTGATGCACAGACGCCAGGATTTGTCCTTCTTTGGTACCATTACCAGGTTCGCCAGCCTATCCGGATGTTTGATATCTCTGATGAATCCGACCTCAAGTAACTTGGCTAGCTCCTCCTCCATGGCTTGCCGTTTGGGATCCGAAAATCGCCTTAGGGTCTGTTTAACAGGTTTGTATCCCTTTAGTATGTTAAGGCTGTGTTCGGCCAATCCATGTGGGATGCCCGGCATGTCCGATGGGTGCCAGGCGAAGATATCCCAATTCTCGCGTAAGAAGTCTCGCAGTGCGGCGTCCATAGCGGGGTTCAACTGTGTCCCGATGGAAGCTGTCTTCATGGGGTCCGTTGGAATTTGACTATCTCATTTGCGGGTTTGAATGAGGTGGACTTGGTTTGCTTGTCGAGTATCACGTCGTCCCTGTCCATGGTGGCGCGTAGCGTGGTTAATTCTTCTGCCGCTAGGGCTTCGGATAATGCTTCTAAGGCTAGCGCTGTGGTTTTCTTTTCGGCGCGGAGTGCGACGTGCGGATCACTAGCTAGAGTGATGATTCCTTTGGGTCCGGGCATTTTAAGCTTCATGTAACCGTAATGGGGCATGGCTTGAAAGATTGCAAACGTGTCCCGCCCTAGAAGGGCGTGGTATCCGCTGTTGAAAGGAGCCATTTGGAATGTGATTTCTTCGGACCTGTAGTTCTCTGGGGTGTCGAATACCATGTCGAGTGTGATTTTTCCCGCACACCGAGCCTCCCGACTAGGGGTAATTCCCCTGAAGGTCGTGCCACTTTGTTCAATGCGGCTTTTGTCAATCTCCATCTTTTTGAGGGTTTCTTCATAGATTAGGTTTAATCCGCTTCCGCCGTCCACGAGTACTTTAGTGAGCCGAAAGCCATCCACTATTGGGCTGAGGACCAGAGCGTCCGGCGCCCGGACGGACTGGAATTGGGGTTCGTGACTGGCATTCAAGAATATAGCAGTGTCGTTCCATGGATTTACTCTTGCCACATGGCAAATTTCAACGGAGCTTCGATGCGCTCGCTTGTGCCTATTGTTTGAGGCGAAGGTCTCGAAGACTGTCAGCACCGTATGGTGTTCTTTGGCGAGATGTGGTTCTGCTTTATGGCTTCGAGGAGATCCTCTCTACTCTTAGCTACCTACCGGAGTATCCAACATGCTCTAAGGCTATGGGTCGGCTTAGCGTCCGGAGTGCTGTGAAGCTTACACGGCCCGTTGAGCCATCCTTCCAATACGGTTCCATGCCCTGGGGCGGGCCTTGGTTTCTTGGGAATTGAGTCGGTCGACTTAGAGAGTTCGGCCGTTTAGTTCAGACAAAGGTTCCGCCGAGGGCCGTACTATCCCAAAATTTTGTCTGGGTTTTCCACGCACTTTGCATTGCACAGTACATTTGTACTATGGTTGCCAAGTCTGTAAGGTGCTCTATGTCAAAGCGACTTATAGCATTAAGGAGTCCTTTGTCCTTGCAGTTTCTGCAGAAAAGAGAGACTACGTCCTCGTCGTGGCAGTCCTTGATCTTAGTAAGAGCAAGGAGAAATCTGGCCGAGTAACAATGTACCGTCTCCTGTGGCTCCTACCGGACACGGGAGAGACGGCTTAAGTCCGAGCGGGCGTCATTGGCCGAAGCTGGATTTTGATCCGAACTGACGTATGGGGGCACGGGAAGTACTGAGCCTGAAAGTTCAGGATCTGGAGTATTACCTAATCCCTTTGGCCCAGCGCCCGATTCTAAGTCCGGGCCCTGGGTCATGTAGTACTTTGGGTGGGTGTTCGGCTCACCGATTTCGGTGATCCGAACATAATTCGTCCTCAAAGTTGAGGGGCAGCCCACGTGTGGTTCTTCCACTACCGCTATCTCATGGGTGGCTGGCGGGGATCTAATGTCCCTCTGGTCGGGTTTAAGCCCAATCCGGTCATAGTCCGTAGCAACCCCCAAAGCGGCGATGCGATCAAAGAGCTCATTAAGAGAGGAGAGCTCCATCGGATCCATCTGTTCGGCAAGCTCCAAATCAATGTGAAGGTTATGCATGATGACACGAGAGGCCATCGTCGACGCGACAGCCGATGGGGCAGTCATAATGAAGCCGCCAAGCTGGAGAGTCTGGCCTACAGCCAGCAGCCCCCAGAAGTGATGTCGTCCTTGACAACGAGACGAGCCATCGAGCCCTTGCAGCAGCGACACAGATGAACTCTCAATGAAAGCACCAATGTCGGTGTCAAAACCGGCGGATCTCGGGTAGGGGTCCCGATCTGTGCGTCTTAGGCTGATGGTAACAGGAAGCAAGGGACACAATGTTTACCCAGGTTCGGGCCCTCTCGATGGAGGTAAAACCCTACTTCCTGCTTGATTAATATTGAAGATATGTGGAATACAAGAGTAGATCTACCACAAGATCGTAGAGGCTAGACCCTAAGAGCTAGCCTATGATGGTATGATTGTAATTGTGATCGGCCTTCTAAGGACCATGCTCTCCGATTTATATAGACACCGGAGAGCTAGGGTTTACATGGAGTCGGTTACAAGGAAGGAAACATAATATCCAGATTGCCAAGCTTGTCTTACACGCAAAGGAGAGTCCCATCCGGACACGAGCCGAAGTCTTGAGTCTTGTATCTTGACGCTTCTATAGTCCGGACGATGTATATAGTCCGGCTGTCCGAATACCCCTTATCCAGGAGTCCCTCACCGTGGCTAACTCCTTAGTCACATTGATCTCATTATGATGATGCATTACCGAGTGGGCCCAGAGATACCTCTCCGTCATAGGGAGTGACAAATCCCAGTCTCGATTCGTGCCAACCAACAGATACTTTCAGAGATACCTGTAGTGCACCTTTGTGGTCATCCAGTTACATTGTGACATTTGTGTTGGGGAACGTAGTAATTTCAAAAATTTCCTATGCACACGCAAGATCATGGTGATGCATAGCAACGAGAGGGGAGAGTGTTGTCCACGTACCCTCATAGACCGAAAGCGGAAGCGTTAGCACAACACGGTTGATGTAGTCGTACTTCTTCACGGCCCGACCGATCAAGCACCAAAAGCATGACACCTCCGAGTTCTTGCACACGTTCAGCTTGATGGTGTCCCTCGAACTCCGATCCAGCCGAGTGTCGAGGGAGAGTTCCGTCAGCACGATGGCGTGGTGGCGATGATGATGTTCTACCGACGCAGGGCTTCGCCAAAGCACCGCTACAATATTATCGAGGTGGACTATGGTGGAGGGGGGCACCGCACACGGCTAAGAGATCCAAAGGATCAATTGTTGTTGTGTCTAGAGGTGCCCTCTGTCCCTGTATATAAAGGAGCAAGGGGGGGGGAGGGGGGCGGCCGGCCTAGGAGGGGCCGCGCCAAGGGGAGTCCTACTCCCACCGGGAGTAGGACTCCCACCTTCCTTGTTGGAGTAGGAGAAGGGGGGAAAGAGGGGGAGAGCAGGAAGGAAAAGGGGGCTGCACCCCTTGTCCAATTCGAACCAGAGGGGGGCTGCACGCCTCCTTCCTTTCGGCCTCTCTCCTCTATTCCCGTATGGCCCAATAAGGCCCATATACTCCCCGGCGAATTCCCGTAACTCTCCCGTACTCCGAAAAATAACGGAGTCACTCGGAACCTTTCCGAAGTCCGAATATAGTCGTCCAATATATCGATCTTTACGTCTCGACTATTTCAAGGCTCCTCGTCATGTCCCCTATCTCAGCCGGGACTCCGAACTTCTTCGGTACATCAAAACACATAAACTCATAATATAACTGTCATCGAAACCTTAAGCGTGCGGAGCCTACGGGTTCGAGAACAATGTAGACATGGGCGAAACACGTTTCCGGTCAATAACCAATAGCGGAACCTGGATGCTCATATTGGCTCCCACATATTCTATGAAGATCTTTATCGGTCAAACCGCATAACAACATATATTGTTCCCTTTGTCATCGGTATGTTACTTGCTCGAGATTCGATCGTCGGTATCTCAATACCTAGTTCGATCTCGTTACCGGCAAGTCTCTTTACTCGTTCCGTAATACATCACCCTGCAACTAACTCATTAGCTGCAATGCTTGCAAGGCTTATAGTGATGTGCATTACCGAGTGGGCCCAGAGATACCTCTCCGACAATCGAAGTGAAAAATCCTATTCTTGAAATACGCCAACCCAACATGTACCTTCGGAGACACCTGTAGAGCACCTTTATAATCACCCAGTTACGTTGTGACGTTTGGTAGCACACAAAGTGTTCCTTCGGTAAACGGGAGTTGCATAATTTCATAGTCATAGGAACGTGTATAAGTCATGAAGAAAGCAATAGCAATATACTAAACAATCGGGTGCTATGCTAACGGAATGGGTCAAGTCAATCACATCATTCTCCTAATGATGCGATCCCGTTGATCAAATGACAATTCATGTCTATGGTTAGGAAACATAACCATCTTCGATTAACGATCTAGTCAAGTAGAGGCATACTAGTGACACTCAGTTTGTCTATGTATTCACACATGTATCATGTTTCCGGTTAATACAATTCTAGCATGAATAATAAACATTTATCATGAAATAAGGAAATAAATAATAACTTTATTATTGCCTCTAGGGCATATTTCCTTCAGTCTCCCACTTGCACTAGAGTCAATAATCTAGTTCACATCATCATGTGATTCAACACCATTATTCACATCTGTATGTGATTAACACCCATAGTTCACATCATTTATGTGATTAACTTCCAAAGAGTTTACTAGAGTCAATAATCTAGTTCACATCGCTATGTGATTAACACCCAAAGAGTACTAAGGTATGATCATGTTTTGCTCGTGAGAGAAGTTTAGTCAACGGGTCTGTCACATTCAGAGCCGTTTGTATTTTGCAAATATTCTATGTCTACAATGCTCTACACGGAGCTACCTAGCTAATTGCTCCCACTTTCAATATGTATCCAGACTGAAACTTAGAGTCATCTGGATTGGTGTAAAAGCTTGCATCGATGTAACTCTTTATGACAAACTCTTTTATCACCTCCATAATCGAGAAACATCTCCTTAGTCCTCACTAAGGATATTCTTGACCGCTGTCCAGTGATCTACTCTTATCAAAATTGTATTCCTTTGCCAAACTCAGAGCAAGGTATATAATAGGTCTAGTACACAACATAGCATACTTTATAGAACCTATGACTGAGGCATAGGGAATGACTTTTCATTCTCTTTCTATTTTCTGCCATGATCGGGTTTTGAGTCTTACTCAACTTCACACATTTGCATCACAGGCAAGAACTCTTTCTTTGACTGTTCCATTTTGAAATACTTCAAAATCTTGTCAAGGTATGTACTCATTGGAAAACTTATCAAGCATCTTGATCTATCTATATAGATCTTGATGCTCAATATGTAAGTAGCTTCACCGTGGTCTTTTATTGAAAATCTTTTATTCAAGTATCCTTTTATGCTATCCAGAAATTCTATATCATTTCCAATCAACAATATGTCGTCCACATATAATATCAGAAATGTTACAGAGCTCCCACTTACTTTCTTGTAAATATAGGCCTTTCCAAAAGTCTGCATAAAACCATATGCTTTGATCAACTTATCAAAGCATATATTCCAACTCCGAGATGCTCGTACCAGTCCATTGATAGATCGCTGGAGCTTGCACATTTTGTTAGCACCTTTAGGATTGACAAAACCTTTTGGTTGCATCATATACAACTCTTCTTTAAAAAATCCTTTTAAGGAATGCAGTTTTGACATCCATTTGCCAGATTTCATAAAATGTGGCAATTGCTAACATGATTCAGACAAACTTAAGCATCGTTACGAGTGAGAAAATCTCATCGTATTCAACACCTTGAACTTGTTGAAACCTTTTGCAACAAGTCGAGCTTAGTAGATAGTAACATTACTATCAGTGTCCGTCTTCCTCTTGAAGATCCATTTATTTAACTTGGCTTGCTGATCATCGAGCAAGTCAACCAAAGTCCATACTTTGTTAGCATACATGGATCCTATCTTAGATTTCATGGCCTCAAGCCATTTCACGGAATCTAGGCTCATCATTGCTTCCTCATAGTTTGTAGGTTCATCATGCTCTAGTAATATGACTTCCAGAACAGGATTACCGTACCACTCTGGTGCGGATCTTACTCTGGAAGACCTACGAGGTTCGGTAGTAACTTGATCCGAAGTTTCATGATCATCATCATTAACTTCCTCACTAATTGGTGTAGGCATCACTGGAACTGGTTTCTGTGATGAACTACTTTCCAATTCGGGAGAAGGTACAATTACCTCATCAAGTTCTACTTTCCTCCCACTCACTTCTTTCGAGAGAAACTGCTTCTCTAGAATGGATCCATCTTAGCAACGAATATCTTGCCTTCGGATCTGTGATAGAAGGTGTACCCAATAGTTTCCTTTGGGTATTCTATGAAGACGCACTTCTCCAATTTGGGTTTGAGCTTATCAGGTTGAAACTTTTTCACATAAGCATCGCAGCCCTAAACTTTAAGAAATGACAACTTTGGTTTCTTGCTAAACCACAGTTCATAAGGTGTCGTTTGAACTGATTTTTATGGTGCCCTATTTAAAGTGAATGCAGCTGTCTCTAATGCATAACCCCAAAACGATAGTGGTAAATCGGTAAGATACATCATAGATTGCCCCATATTCAATAAAGTGCGGTTACGACATTTGGACACACCATAACAATGTGGTGTTCCAGGTGGCATGAGCTATGAAACTATTCCACATTGTTTTATATGAAGGCCAAACTCGTAACTCAAATATTCTCCTCCACGATCAGATCGTAGAAACTTGATTTTCTTGTTACGATGATTCTCCACTTCACTCTGAAATTCTTTGAACTTTTCAAATGTTTCAGACTTGTGTTTCATTAAGTAGATATACTCATATCTGCTAAATCATTTTGTGAAGGTCAGAAAATAATGATACTCGCCACGAGCATCAACACTCATTGGATCGCATATATCGGTATGTATTATTTCCAATAAGTCAGTAGCTTGTTCCATTGTTCCGGAGAATGGAGTTTTAGTCATCTTGCCCAAAAGGCACGGTTCGCAAGCATCAAATGATTCATAACCAAGTGATTCCAAAAATCCATCTTTATGGAGTTTCTTCATGCGCTTTACACTGATATGACCCAAACGGCAGTGTCACAAATATGTTGCATTATCAACTTTGCATCTTTTGGCATCAATATTATGAATATGTGTATCACTACGATCGAGATCCAACAAACTATTTTCATTGGGTGTATGACCATCGAAGGTTTTATTCATGTAAACAGAACAACAATTATTCTCTTGAATTTATATGAATAACTGTATTGCAATAAACATGATCAAATCATATCTATGCTCAACGCAAACGCCAAATAACATTTATTTAGGTTTAACACTAATCCCGAAAGTATAGGGTGTGTGCGATGATGATCATATCAATCTTGGAACCACTTCCAACACACATCATCACTTCACTCTCAACTAGTCTCTGTTTATTCTGTAACTCCTGTTTCGAGTTACTAATATTAGCAACCGAACAAGTATCAAATACTCAGGGGCTACTATAAACACTAGTAAGGTACACATCAATAACATGTATATCAAATATACCCTTGTTCACTTTGCCATCCTTCTTATCCACCAAATATTCAGGGTATTTCCGCTTCTAGTGACCATTTCTTTTGAAGTAGAAGCACTCAGTTTCAGGCTTTGGTCCAGCTTTGTGCTCCTTCGCGGGAGTGACAACTTGCTTGCCATTCTGCTTGAAGTTCCCTTTCTTTCCCTTTTCTTGAAACTAGTGGTCTTGTCAATCATCAACACTTCATGCTCTTTTCTTGATTTCTACCTTCGTCGATTTCATCATCACGAAGAGCTCGGGAATCATTTTCGTCATCCCTTGCATTATAGTTCATCACGAAGTTCTAGTAACTTGGTGATGGTGACTAGAGAACTTTGCCAATCACTATCTTATCTGGAAGATTAACTCACACTTGATTCAAGCGATTGTAGTACTCAAACAATCTAAGCACTCGCTCGCTAGTTGAGAAATTCTCCTCCATCTTTTAGCTATAGAACTTGTTGGAGACTTCATATCTCTCAACTCGGGTATTTGCTTGAAATATTAACTTCAACTCCTGGAACATCTCATATGGTCCATGACATTCAAAACGTCTTTGAAGTCCCGATTCTAAGCTGTTAAGCATGGTGCACTAAACTATCAAGTAATCATCACATTGAGCTAGCCAAACATTCATAATGTCTGGATCTGCTCCTGCAATAGGTTTGTCACCTAGCGGTGCATCAAGGACATAATTTTTCTGTGCAGCAACTAGGATAATCCTCAGATCACGGATCGAATTCTCATCATTGCTACTAACATCTTTCAACATAGTTTTTCTCTAGGAACATATCAAAATAAACATATGACAGCAACAACGCGAGCTATCTATCTACAACATAATTTACAAAATACTACCAGGACTAAGTTCATGATAAATTAAAGTTCAATTAATCATATTACTTAAGAACTCCCACTTAGATAGACATCCCTCTAATCATCTAAGTGATCACGTGATCCAAATCAACTAAACCATAACCGATCATCACGTGAAATGGAGTAGTTTTCAATGGTGAACATCATTATGTTGATCATATCTGCTATATGATTCACGCTCGACCTTTCGGTCTCAGTGTTCCGAGGCCATATCTGCATATGCTAGGCTCGTCAAGTTTAACCTGAGTATTCTGCGTGTGCAAAAACTGGCTTGCATCCGTTGTAGATGGACGTAGAGCTTATCACACCCGATCATCACGTGGTGTATGGGCACGATGAACTTTGGCAACGGTGCATACTTAGGGAGAACACTTTATCTTGAAATTTAGTGAGAGATCATCTTATAATGCTACCATCAATCAAAGCAAGATAAGATGCATAAAAGATAAACATCACATGCAATCAATATAAGTGATATGATATGGCCATCATCATCCTGTGCTTGTGATCTCCATCTCCGAAGCACCGTCATGATCACCATCGTCACCGGTGCGACACCTTGATCTCCATCATAGCATCGTTGTCGTCTCACCAATCTTATGCTTCTACGACTATCGCTACTGCTTAGTGATAAAGTAAAGCATTACAGGGCGATTGCATTGCATACAATAAAGCGACCACCATATGGCTCCTGCCAGTTGCCGATAACTCGGTTACAAAACATGATCATCTCATATAATAAAATTTAGCATCATGTCTTGACCTTATCACATCACAACATGCCCTGCAAAAACAAGATAGACATCCTCTACACTATTGTTGCAAATTTTACGTGGCTGCTACGGGCTGAGCAAGAACCATTCTTACCTACACATCAAAACCACAACGATAGTTCGTCAAGTTAGTGCTGTTTTAACCTTCTCAAGGACCGGGCGTAGCCACACTCGTTTCAACTAAAGTTGGAGAAACTGACTCCCGCCAGCCACCTATGTGCAAAGCACGTCGGTAGAACCAGTCTCGCGTAAGCGTATGCGTAATGTCGGTCCGGGCTGCTTCATCCAACAATACCGCCGAACCAAAGTATGACATGCTGGTAAGCAGTATGACTTGTATCGCCCACAACTCACTTGTGTTCTACTCATGCATATAACATCAACGCATAAAACCTGGCTCTCATACCACTGTTGGGGAACGTAGTAACTTCAAAAGTTTCCTACACACACGCAAGATCATGGTGATGCATAGCAACGAGAGGGGAGAGTGTTGTCCACGTACCCTCGTAGACCGAAAGCGGAAGTGTTAGCACAACGCGGTTGATGTAGTCGTACGTCTTCATGGCCCGACCGATCAAGCACCAATAGCACGACACCTCCGAGTTCTTGCACACGTTCAGCTCGATGACGTCCCTCAAACTCCGATCCAGCCGAGTGTCGAGGGAGAGTTCCGTCAGCACGACGGCGTGGTGACGATGATGATGTTCTACCGACGTAGGGCTTCGCCAAAGCACCGCTACAATATTATCGAGGTGGACTATGGTGGAGGGGGGCACCGCACACGGCTAAGAGATCCAAAGGATCAATTTTTGTTGTGTCTAGAGGTGCCCCCTGTCCCCGTATATAAAGGAGCAAGGGGGGAGGGGGCGGCCGGCCTAGGAGGGGGCGCGCCCGGGAGTAGGACTCCCACCATCCTTGTTGGAGTAGGAGAAGGGGGGAAAGAGGGGGAGAGGAGGAAGGAAAAGGGGGCTGCACCCCTTGTCCAATTCAGACCAGAGGAGGGCTGTGCGCCTCCTTCCTTTCGGCCTCTCTCCTCTATTCCCGTATGGCCCAATAAGGCCCATATACTCCCCGGCGAATTCCCGTAACTCTACGGTACTCCGAAAAATACCGGAATCACTCGGAACCTTTCCGAAGCCCGAATATAGTCGTCCAATATATCGATATTTACATCTCGACCATTTCAAGACTCCTCGTCATGTCCCCGATCTCATCCGAGACTCTGAACTCCTTTGGTACATCAAAACAAATAAACTCATAATATAACTGTCATCAAAACCTTAAGCATGCGGACCCTACGGGTTCGAGAACAATGTAGACATGACCGATACACGTTTCCGGTCAATAACCAATAGTGGAACCTGGATGCTCATATTGGCTCCCACATATTCTACGAAGATCTTTATCGGTCAAACCGCATAACAACATACGTTGTTCCCTTTGTCATCGGTATGTTACTTGCCCGAGATTCGATCGTCGGTATCTCAATACCTAGTTCGATCTCGTTGCCGGCAAGTCTATTTACTCGTTCCGTAATACATCACCCCGCAACTAACTCATTAGCTGCAATGCTTGCAAGGCTTATAGTGATGTGCATTACGGAGTGGGCCCAGAGATACCTCTCCGACAATCGGAGTGAAAAATCCTAATCTTGAAATACGCCAACCCAACATGTACCTTCGGAGACACCTATAGAGCACCTTTATAATCACCCAGTTACGTTGTGACGTTTGGTAGCACACAAAGTGTTCCTTCGGTAAACGGGAGTTGCATAATCTCATAGTCATAGGAACGTGTATAAGTCATGAAGAAAGCAATAGCAATATACTAAATGATCGGGTGCTATACTAACGGAATGGGTCAAGTCAATCACATCATTCTCCTAATGATTTGATCCCGTTGATCAAATGACAGCTCATGTCTATGGTTAGGAAACATAACCATCTTCGATTAACGATCTAGTCAAGTAGAGGCATACAGTGACACTCAGTTTGTCTATGTATTCACACATGTATCATGCTTCCAGTTAATACAATTCTAGCATGAATAATAAACATTTATCATGAAATAAGGAAATAAATAATAACTTTATTATTGCCTCTAGGGAATATTTCCTTCAATTTATACACCCAAAACATTCCTATGGTATCCGAGAGTTGCACAATCTCATGGTCTAAGGAAGGATACTTGACATTAGAAAAGCTCTAGCAAACGAACTACACGATCTTGTGCTATGCTTAGGATTGGTTCTTGTCCATCACATCATTCTCCTAATGATATGATCTCGTTATCAATTACATCCAATGTCCATGGTTGGGAAACCATAACCATATATTAATCAATGAGCTAGTCAACTAGAGGATCACTAGGAACATGTTGTGGTCTATGTATTCACACATGTATTATGGTTTCCACTTAATACAATTACGACATGACCAATAGACAATTATCATGAACAAGGAAATATAAGAATAACCATTTTATTATTGCCTCTAGGGCATATTTCCAATAGGTGGCTGGGGAGAAGGACCAGACTGGGATCCTGGAGATCGAGGAGAGCCTAAAGGGCATGTGAAAGCACAAGTGCTCCCTAGGTGATTTTGGTCATTAATGAAAACATATCTCTTGTTGGACTACTACTTTTATCGAGTATATTTCAGATGAGTTCAACAATGGCGTGGCAAGGAAAAGAGGATGTGGAACCCCTTAAAAATGCTAAGGACAAAGATTGGAAAAGGCTCAAGACTCTTCATTTCATTTTAGTGATCCAAGATGACATTGAGTCCATAGGAAAGCCAATACTATTAAAAGGGGATGAGGTGTTTCTTAATGGTCTACTTTCTCAAAGTGCTTAGTGATATTGCTCCAAAACCCTCAACCACTTTCCCACTCCAAATATGTCCAAAACTTAAAGTCAAACTCGGCCCCACCGATTTGATCTATCAGGCGCCATCGAGTTCAGTTGACATAGCCACTGCCAAAAACCCTAGACAAATCGGTCTCACTGATCGGGACCTTGGTCTTACCGAGATGGCCTTGCAAACTCTGTGTTGCTTGTTGTAATTATTTCGGTCTCACCGAAATGTGCAACCGGTCCCATTGAGTTTGCTTGACCAACTCTCTGTTTGCTCATTGCTGAAATTGGTTTCACCGAGTTCATGCAATCGGACTCACCGAGATGAGGTTTTGCCCTAACCCTTGCACATCGGTCCTACCGAGTTGATCATGTTGGTCCCACCGAGATTCCTAACATTCACATTTTGTACTAAATCGGTCTCACCGAGTTCATCTATTCGGTCTGACCAAGTTGGGTCAAATGTGTGTAACGATTGGATTTTGTCTGGAGGCTATATATACCCCTCCACGCCCATCTCCATTTGAGAGAGAGCCATCAAAACGTGCCTACACTTCCACTACTCATTTTATGAAAAAGAACCACCTACTCATGTGTTGAGACCAAGACATTCCAGTCCTACCACTAGAATCTTGATCTCTAGCCTTCCCTAAGTTGCTTTCCACTCAAATCTTCTTTCCACCATAGCCAAATCCGTGATAGAGAGTTGAGTGTTGGGGATACTATCATTTTAAGCACAAGGGCAAGGAGTTCATCATCAACACACCATCTATTACCTTTTGGAGAGTGGTGTCTCCTAGATTGGTTAGGTGTCACTTGGGATCCTCCAATAAGATTGTGGAGTTGAACCAAGAGGTTTGTAATGCAAGGAGATTGCCTACTTCTTGAAGATCTACCCGAGTGAGGCAAGTCCTTCGTGGGTGATGACCATGGTGGGATAGACAGGGTTGCTTCTTCGTGGATCCTTCATGGGTGGATCCCTTCATGGACTCGGGCAACCGTTACCCTTCGTGGGTTGAAGTCTCCATCAACGTGGATGTACGATAGCACCACCTATTGGAACCACACCAAAAATCTCCGTGTCTTCATTGCGTTTGCACATTCCAATCCCATCCCTTTACTTCCTTGCAACTAGCATGCTTTACTCTTTCTGCTGGTTATACTCTTACCATGCTTGCTTGAAATGTATTGTGAATTCTTAAACTTGCGCTAAAACTCCACCTCAATTTGAAGAACTTAAAAAATGCTACTTTTGCTTGTTGAGGGTCTAATCACCCCCCTCTAGACACCTCTTCTCGATCCTTTCAGCATGTTCAAGGCACGTGACAAAATTTTAGCCGGAGGAGCCACGAGCGAGGGAAGAGCTCAAGAAGCTTCAACTTGCGCACTCCGAGCTCCAGTCCACGGCCCGGGCTGACCACGAGGTGCTCCAACAAGTGGAGCAGATAGCCGCGGGTAAGATATATTTATTACAGTCTATGTTTGGCAGCAGAGGGTGCATCATGCTCACCCAGTTGTGGCATTGCGCAGGGGTCATCACAGATCTCCCAAAGAGCTTGGTAGATGCCGTCATGCACTTTGACCAGATGGTGGGCCATGAGGAGGAGAAGGCATTTTAGCGGCAGTTCCCAGAGTCGCCATCGGTGTAGCTATAGAATCATCAAATGAAACAGTTGGCAGGTCATTCCATATAGCAAGGCCGATGCTCCAGGACATATGCATTAGGCTGTGGCCCCCCGAAGTCTTGCCGACCAACCTCTTTGGCCTCCTTGCTCGGCTGTGAGTTGCTGCCCCACAGCTGGATCATTAGAAGCGGTTTGCGTGCTTTGAAGGAGCACGGCGGGTGTATGCGCGTTTGAAGATGCACTTCCTGAAGGTTGATACGATGATTGTTGCTGCTACATTTGCTTGTTGAGGGTCTAACCCCCTCCCTCTAGACACCTCTTCTTGATCCTTTAAATTGTATCATAGCATTAGTCTCCATTGCTTTTGTTTAATCACCATTGGAGGAAGATGGATGCGTCTACGGTTGGGAGTATTAGACGTAGAGTGCCTATGCTTGACAGAGAGTTCTATAGTGCTTGGAAGAAAATCAGATGCTTGAGATTTTCTATGAATATAATTTGAACAAGTATATTACTAGCCCTTGTGTGCCTCCTATAGATCCCTTGCATCCTACCCTCGGTGGGTATCTTGACATGACCCGCAATCTTATAGATATTGATCTTATCATCAGAGGATTGCCTAGAAATTTGCATGTATGCTTGCCTACATTTGAATGTGCTTATACTATATGGAGATATCTTGAGGAGTGCTTTCCAAACTATTCCTTGAAAAATCTAGATGAGATACTTCAAAAGTACATTGCTTTTCATAAAATGCATCCTAGTGATTGCTACCTCTTGAGCATGCGTTGGTTTCTCCCTTGAAGAGGAAAGGGTGATGCAGCAAAGTAGCGTAAGTATTTCCCTCAGTTTTGAGAACCAAGGTATCAATCCAGTAGGAGGCTCCTCCCAAGTCCCACGCGCCTACACAAACAAACAAGAACCTCGCAACCAATGCGATAAAGAGGTTGTCAATCCCTTCACGATAACTTGCAAAAGTGAGATCTGGTAGAGATAATAAGATAAGATAACTATTTTTGGTATTTTTATGATATAGATTGGAAAATAAAAGATGCAAATAAAAGTAGATGGAAAACATATATGATAAAAGATAGACCCGGGGCCATAGATTTCACTAGTGGCTTCTCTCAAGATAGCATAATTATTACGGTGAGTGAACAAATTACTATAGAGCAATTGATAGAAAAGTGCATAGTTATGAGAATATCTAGGCATGATCATGTATATAGGCATCACGTCCGCAACAAGTAGATCAAAACGATTCTGCATCTACTACTATTACTCCACACATCGACCTACTCCTACCTGCATCTAGAGTATTAAGTTCATGAAGAACAGAGTAACGCATTAAGCAAGATGACATGATGTAGATGGATAAACTCATGCAATATGATATAAACCCCATCTTTTTATTCTCGATGGCAACAACATAATACGTGCCTTGCTGCCCCTGCTATCACTAGGAAAGGACACCGCAAGATTGAACCCAAAGCTAAGCACTTCTCCCATTGCAAGAAAGATCAATCTAGTAGGCCAAACCAAACTGATAATTCGAAGAGACTTGCAAAGATAACCAATCAAACATAAAAGAAATTAGAGGAGATTCAAATATGCCGCATAGATAAACTTGATCATAAACCCACAATTCATCGGATCTCGACAAACACACTGCAAAAAGAGTTACATCGAATAGATCTCCAAGAAGAGGAAGGAGAACCTTGTATTGAGAATCAAAGAGACAGAAGAAGCCATCTAGGTAACAACTATGGACCCTAAGGTCTGTGGTAAACTACTCACAACTCATCGGAGAGGCCTTGGAAATGATGTAGAGGCCCTCCATGGTCGATTCCCCCTCTGGCGAAGCGCCAGTGGAATTAGGTTTTCGTGGTGCTCCTGGATGGTTTCGGGGTACGTAGATATATATAGGAGGAAGAAGTAGGTCAGTGGAAGCTCAAGGGGCCCACGAGGGTGGGGGGCGCGCCCACCCTCTTAGGGCGCACCGGGCACCCTCGTGATCGCCTTGCTTGTTGCTTGACGTCCACTCGTAGTCTCCTGGTTTGCATTTGTTGCAAAAAGATTTCTCTCGAAGGTTTCATCCCGTTTGGACTCCGTTTGATATTCCTTTTCTTCAAAACACTGAAATAGGCAAAAAAATAGCAATTCGGGCCGGGCCTCCGGTTAGTAGGTTAGTCCCAAAAATGATATAAAAGTTTAAAGTAAAGCCCATAAACATCCAAAACAGGTAATATAATAGCATGGAACAATCAAAAATTATAGATATGTTGGAGACGTATCAAGCATCCCAAGCTTAATTCATGCTCGTCCTCGAGTAGGTAAATGATAAAAACAGAATTTTTGATGTGGAATGCTACCTAGTATAATTCTCAATGTAGTTTTATTTATTGTTGCATGAATGTTCAGATCCAAATGATTCAAAATAAAAGTTCATATTGACATGATAAACAATAATACTTCAAGCATACTAACAAAGTAATCATGTCTTCTCAAAATATCATGGCTAAATAAAGCTATCCCTACAATATCATATAGTCTGGCTATGCTCTATCTTCATCACACAAAGTATTTAATCATGCAGAACCCCGATGACAAGACAAGCAATTGTTTCATACTTCAGTATTCTCAAACTTTTTCAACTGTCACGCAATACATGAGCGTGAGCCATGTACATAGAACTATATGTGGAATAGAATGGTGGTTGTGGAGAAGACAAAAAAGAGGAAGATAGTCTCACATCAACTAGGCGTATAATTGGGCTATGGAGATGCCCATTAATAGATATCAATGTGAGTGAGTAGGGATTGCCATGCAACGGATGCACTAGAGCTATAAATGTATGAAAGCTCAACAAAAGAAACTAAGTGGGTGTGCATCCAACTTGCTTGCTCACGAACACATAGGGCGTTTTGAGGAAGCCCATCATTGGAATATACAAGCCAAGTTCTATAATGAAAAATTCCCAATAGTATATGAAAGTGACAACATAGGAGACTCTATTATGAAGATCATGCTACTACTTTGAAGCACAAGTGTGGTAAAAGGATAGTAGCATTGTCCCTTCTCTCTTTTTTCTCTCATTTTTTATTTGGCCTTTCTCTTTTTTTATTTGGCCTTTCTCTCCTTTCTTTTATTTGTAAAGTCCGAAGCCTCATCCCGACTTGTGGGGGAATCATAGTCTTCATCATCCTTTCCTCACTTGGGACAATGCTCTAATAATGAAGATCATCACACTTTTATTTACTTACAACTCAAGATTACAACTCGATACTTAGAACAAGATATGACTCTATATGAATGCCTCTGACGGTATACTGGGATATGCAATGAACCAAGAGTGACATGTATGGAAATCATGAGGGTGGCCTTGCCACAAATACGATGTCAATTACATGATCATGCAAGAGCAATATGACAATGATGATGCGTGTCATAATGAACAGAATGGCGGGAAGTTGCATGGCAATATATCTCTGAATGGCTATGGAAATGCCATAATAGGTAGGTATGGTGGCTGTTTTGAGGAAGGTAAATGGTGGGTGTATGGTACCGGCGAAAGTTGCACGGCATAAGAGAGGCTAGCAATGGTGGAAGGGAGAGAGTGCGTATAATCCATGGACTCAACATTAGTCATAAAGAACTCATATACTTATTGCAAACATCTACAAGTCATCAAAAACAAAGCACTGCGCGCATGCTACTAGGGGGATAGATTGGTAGGAAAAGACCATCGCTTGTCCCCAACCGCCAGTCATAAGGAAGACAATCAATAAATAAATCGTGCTCCAACTTCATCACAAAACGGTTCACCATACGTGCATGCTACGAGAATCACAAACTTCAACACAAGTATTACTTAAATTCATAATTACCCCACTAGCATGACTCTAATATCACCATCCTCATATCTCAAAACAATTATCAAGCATCAAATTGATCATAGCATCCAATTCACTTTCTATGATAGTTTTTATTATACCCAACTTGGATGCTCATCATTCTAGGACCAATTTTATAACCATAGTAAATACCATGCTGTTCTAAAAGTCTCCCAAAATAATATAAGTGAAGCATGAGAGATCAACAATTTCTACAAAATTAAGCCACCGCCATGCTCTAAAAGCTATAAGTGAAGAACTAGAGCAAAATTTATCTAGCTCAAAAGATATAAGTGAAGCACATAGAGTATTCTAATAAATTCCATATCAAGTGGGTTTCTCCCAAAAGGTGTGTACATCAAGGATGATTGTGGTAATCTAAAAAGCAAAGACTCATATCATACAAGATGATCCAAGGAAAACACATATCATGTGGCGAATAAAAATATAGCTCCAAGTAAAGTTACCGATAGACGAAGACAAAAGAGGGGATGCCTTTCGGGGCATCCCCAAGCTAAGGCTTGTGGTAATCCTTGAATATCTTGGGGTGCCATGGGAATCCCCAATCTTAGGCTCTTGCCACTCCTTATTCCATAGTCCATCAAAGTTTACCCAAAACTTGAAAACTTCACAACACAAAACTCAACAGGAAATCTCACAAGCTCCGTTAGTGCAACAAAGAAAAACCACCACTTAAGGTACTGTAATGAACTCATTCTTTATTTATATTGGTGTTAAACCTACTGTATTACAACTTCTCTATGGTTCATACCCCCCGATACTAGCCATAGATGCATCAAAATAAGCAAACAATACATGAAAAACAGAATTTGTCAAAAACAGAACTGTCTGTAGCAATCTGTAACTTTCAAATACTTCTGGAACTCCAAAACTCCTAGCAAAATAGGACGTCCTAGGAAATTTGTCTATTGATCTAAATCAAAAAAGAATCAACGCAAAAGTATGTTTCTGTGATTTATTGAATTTTTTCTCGTGCGTGCAGGGTTTCTGTTTTTCAGCAGAATCAAATTAACTATCACCGTAAGGTTATCCTATAGGTTCTACTTGGCACCAACACTAATTAAAACATAAAACCACATCTAACCAGAGGCTATATTAATTATTTATTACTAAATGTAAGCAAATAGCAAGGAACAAAAATAGAATTGGTTTGCCTCCCAACAAGCGCTATCGTTTAACGCCCCCAGCTAGGCATAAAAGCGAGAATAGATCTAAGTATTGCCATCTTTGGCATTCAATTCATAAGTGGCTCGCATAATAGATTCATAAGGTAATTTGACTTTCTTTCTTGGGAAGTTTTTCATGCCTTTCCTCAACGGAAATTGGAATCTAATATTTCCTTCCTTCATATCAATAATTGCACCAATTGTTCTAAGGAAAGGTCTACCAAGAATATTAGGACATGAAAGATTGCAATCTATATCAAGAACGATAAAATCTACGGGCACATAATTCCCATTTGCAACAATAAGAACATCATTGATCCTTTCCATAGGTTTCTTAATGGTGGAATCCGCAAGTTGCAAGTTTAAAGAGCAATCATCAAATTTTTCGGAATCATGGAAACACTAGCACCCAAATCACACAAAGCATAGCATTCATGATCTTTAATTTTAAATTTTATAGTAGGTTCCCACTCATCATAAAGTTTTCTAGGTATAGGAACTTCTAAATTAAGTTTTTCCTCATAAGATTGCATCAAGGCATCAACGATATGTTTAGTAAAAGCTTTATTTTGGCAATAAGCATGAGGAGAATTCAACACGGATTGCATCAAGGAAATACAATCTATTAAAGAATAATTATCATAATTAAATTCCTTGAAATCCAAAGTAGTGGGTTCATTACTATGTAAAGTTTTAATCTCTCCAATCCCACTTTTACCAATTTTAGCATCAAGATCAAAATACTCCAAATCATCGGAATGCCTTTTAACTAAAGTTGATTCATCTCTAGTCCCATCATTATTAAGATTCATATTACAAAACAGGGATTTAATAGGATACATATCAATAACTTTTAGATCTTCATCATTATTTTCATGAAAACTAGAAGAACACGCTCTTACAAAGCAATCCTTCTTAGCACGCAACCTAGCGGTTCTTTCTTTGCACTCATCAATGGAAATTCTCATGGCTTTGTGTCAGGACCCCGATCCTAAGTCACACCGATCTAGCATGTAACACATCATATCACTTTGCAGCCTCACGCACGGTATTCCCACGGGTGCCACCTTACCTGGCCCGGGAGCGTTTGCGCCTATTGGCTCACGTATATGATAGTGCCGCTAGCATCCATATGACAAAGAACCCGGGCTGGCATGGCTAGTCGTGAACCCAAAGTGGCACAAACTTACAGGGACAGGCATCCATGACCCAACATCGAACATATCGGTCATCAGCGAGTGAATCCAGGCTGTAGCACTGGGCTAGCAGGACTCCGGTGAACCGGGCTATAGCTGGCTAACAGGACTCCGATATTCATCGCGTGACATTTCCCCGAGGGGACAGACATAGGAACGAAGAAGGACACATGCCGACCAGCCTAAGTGTTCCAGAGCAGTAGCAAGCTACCATGGCTCAGTGGAAACACTAGGAGACATTTCCCGGTAAGAGAGGCTACTAAGGATAAACAACTAGATAGTCAGATCCTGCACATACCAAGCATTTCAATAACATACACACAATATGCTCGATATGTGCAAATACAACATGGCATCACAACATGACTCTACAACTCAAGTATTTTATTCAATAGGCTCCGAGGAGCGAGATAATACAAACATGGGTCTCATGACCCAACATTCAGAGCATACAAGTCAAAGCACAAGCGGAAGCTTAACATGTCTGAGTACAGACATCTATAAATGAAAAAGGCTGAGAAGCCTGACTATCTACAAGATCCTGCCGAGGGCACAAGATCGTAGCTGAGGTAACAAGCTAAACGTCGAAGTCCAAGCGAAACTACTAGTGAGACTGAAGTCTCTCTGCAAAAAACATAAAATAGGCAAACGTTAGTACAAATGTACCCAGCAAGACTTACATCAGAACTAACTACATATGCATCATTATCAACAAGGGGATGGTGGGGTTTAACTGTAGCAAGCCAGCTTTGACTCGGTGGCTATCCTGAACTACGACTGCAAGCGACTCTTTGAGGTGGCGCACACGAGTCCACATATTCACCAACCAATACACCACTATGGATCCGCTCCCGTCTCCCTACGAGAACGCCATCCATAGAACTCACACTTATCTTGCGTATTTTAGAGTATCCACTTTCACTTGTCTATGAACTGTACAGGCAACCCAGAAGTCCTTTTCCGCGGACACGGCTATTCGAATAGATGATGTTAACCCTGCAGGGGTGTACTTCTTCACACACGCTCTCACCACTTACCGCCGTTTACACGACATGTACTCGCCAACCTTCAAGCGGAAGCCCAACGTGGGTGTCGGCCACGACCTACCTAAACACTCAAGTCTCTAGTCCACGTTTATCGCCTATTCGGGTTCCATCCGCGAGGAGATCCGACCGGGGTTTCGCTCATAGCCCCAAACGATGTGTGCAGGGTTCCCGAGACACCAAACGGGCGCTCGGTACACCGCATCATAGCCCACCCCTAGGGTCAGCGCTACGCACGACCTCCAACACATATACTACAAACACCAGAAACTAGTTGCAACTCCTGGACGGAGAGCAAGGGTGGTTAAGAAGCTGAGAGGGTCCATTGGTTTCGGTTCCAATGCGTGGTAGTAACTGTTTCATGGATCACAAACACAGAACTCAGTTCCTGAGGACGGCTTCAATGAGAGAACCCACCATGTACTCCTACATGGCCTCTCACTGCTACCTTTACCAAATCGTGTTCACACACTTAGCTCACACACAGTAGGACATGTTCACACACCTCTGATTCACCCCCGATGAATCCGACCTGACTCAACTCTAAGCAGTAGCAGGCATGTCAAACAAGCATGAATGAGTAGGCACAACAGGGCTCAAACAACTCCTACTCATGCTAGTGGGTTCCATCTATTTACTGTGGCAATGACAGGTCATGCAGAGGATAAAGGGGTTCAACTACCGCAGCAAGTAACAGATGATTCGTTGTTGTCCTAATGCAGTAAAAGAGAGCAGGAACGAGAGAGTGGGATTATATCGGAATGAACAAGGGGGTTTTGCTTGCCTGACACTTCTGAAGATAGCATTGAGTCTTCATCAGAGTCAACGATCACAACGTCGATACAACGTCTACCGAGGGGGAGCAACACCGACAAACAGAGAAGAAACACGATCAATGGAATGCACAATATGATGCATGCTATGACATGGCAATAAGAATGTGTTTTGGCTAATGAAAGCTAGAACAGATTGAGATGAGTCCATTTGAACCAAAGATTCAAATGCAAACCCATTTTAAGAGGTCATAATAGTGCATTAACTTGTTTCACCTAAACAGCAAGGTTAATGTGTTCTAACATGCATGAAAGCGGTGCAGATGGATAGGTTGGATTTTTCTAATCATTTCTCATATATAATTTATTTGATTTGGAGCTACGATTGATTTTATATGAATTTTAGAAGTTTGCAACAATTTCTGGAATTTTATAAGTAAAAATAAATCCAAAAATTAGTTATTGCATCAGCAGTGCGTCAGAGTGACGCCAGGGGGTCAATGGGGGCGTCCATGTCAACCTGACCAGTGGGTCCCGCTTGTCAGTAGCTAATTAGACTAACTAATTTTGATTAAACCTAAACTAGTTTAATTAGCAGAGGGCCCCACCTAGTCAACTAAGTCAGCGGGGTCAAACCGCCGGTCAACGGGTCAAAGCCTGCCGGTGTTTAGCCGCTGGCGAGGCCAGACGCGGTGGCGTGCTGCAGGTTTTGCCCACAGGGCTTCATTTGCTACACAGAGAGCAGCTACGGGCAGCTGGTGCTCGCCCGCATCCAGCCGTGGTGATGGCTTGTCCGGGGAGTGGCCGGAGCATCACCGGCGATGAGTTTGGCGGAGGCCGAAGCTCGGGCCGGCTCGTGCGCGTGGTTGCAGTGGCCTAGGCGGTGTGGCTCTAACACCTACGGCCTCTACGCGGCGCGAGGAGTGTGACGGGCACAAGCCCGTGACCAAATGGTAACCGGAGCAGCACCGGCGACGAGGTCTGGCGGCAGCGCAGTCGGGCACAGGAGACGCGGTGTCTACGGTACTTTAGGGGCGAAACGGAAAGCACGGGGAGGTTCAGCAGCTCACAGAGAAACCGCAGGGATGGTCAGTGTGCTCGGGGAGGGCTCGGTGCAGTCGGAACGGCGACGGCGATCTGGGCGGCCCGAGGTTGAAGACGACGGCGGCGGGGATGATGCAGGGGCTCCGGCGTCGTGCGGCTTGGCTAGTCGATGCAGCCGACGAAGGCGAACCATTCGGACATGGTGAGAGGGCGCGGGGACGGCGTTGGACGCGGCTGTGGCGAGCGGCGGCAACGACGACATCTCGGGCGACATCGGGGAGGGCGAGAGAGAGGAGCCAGGGGGAGGAGCGGGTGTCTGCGGGGTCGGGGAGAGGGAGAGGGTTCGTCCCACGTCAACAGCTGGACGAGGGGAGCGGCGAGGTGGCGGGCAGCTGCGTGGCATGCATGCTGTGCTCGCCGTCGAGTAGCTACCTGCCTGCCTAGCCAAGCCAAGCAGCTCGCTGGAGCGGTGGCTGGGCTGGGCCGGCAGGTGGGCCTGCTGGGTGGCGCCAGGTAAGACTTTCTCTTTTGTTTCTGTTTTTTTAATATTCTGTAGGTTTGTTGCATTTCTAAAAATACCTAGGCAACTCCAAAAATCACCAAACTGCACCTGGTCCTTAGTTGGAATATTTCCAGCATGGAACATTTTAGTTTGGGATTATTTGAGCATTTGAAATATTTTATATAATTTAAATGCCCAAATTCAAATAGTTAGAGATTTAATCCAGTGACCTTAGAGTGACCTAGAAATATGTGCATCACTTCTGACAGTGGTTTAGGACCAAGGCAAATGTGATGAACATTTTAGAAGGGCATTTCAGGTTCATTGAAAATATTTTTAGTAAACCCTAGTTGGATTCAGAGGGTTCTGGGGGTTCTGTCTTCCCCATTTCAAATTTCTGATGAAAGGTAAACATGATGCAACTCTCTAATGCATGGACTAGCTAGGATGTGACAACTCACCCCCACTAAACAAGAATCTCGACCCGAGACTCAAGCGTAGGGTAGGACGAAGGGGAAACGCAACCTAACACAATCCTCACGATCCAGGTTGCCCTTCAGAAGAACATTGATTCGATCACCATCATTGACTCGATGTCTTCCTCCAGGAACTCCTATCAATATGACCACGAGAGGGAAAAGAAACTCTAGAAGGATCGATCTTCTCAAAGATCGAGCAACTCATGATCAACTCACGGAATGAGACATAGAAACATCTCACGAGCTGAGACGCGAAGCACACATCCATAGGAATGGGGTGAAGCAGATGACGAAGGTTCACTAGGTAGACAACAATTTTCACGCTTAAGAAGGTGGTGAACGGTTGTCAACGTAGCGAGGAGTTGAGTTGCCATGATACCATAACGAGACATCTTGGAGGAGGGTGATTCGTAGAATTATTACCTTAAGTAGCAAAAAGAATTACCTTTGATATAGAGATCATTGAGACTCTCTATATCAGCCTAAGGCAAATCACATCAATCGTTTGGCAGAGTTTGAAGGAATGGCATACCCAGACTAGAATGGATGATGTGGATTACCTTGTTGAAGACAACACAAGGGATAATTTGCTTATCACCGAAAATGGAAGGGACCCATGGTAGAATGGCACATTGGCGGTGCAAGCTGGGAACAAAATGCAAATGCTGGGAATGATTCTGGTAACTGGGGAGGAACCCCATCAGTGGAGAGTGAATCCACTGTTTGAAAGGGTTATAGCATAACCGACGAAACTGAGAGCACTATGTAATTAATGCCGACGATAAAACCTAGCACTTACGCGTGCTCTCAAGAACTTGAGCATTTCCATATTCATCAAGGTTTACCAATATCCGTGTCAAGAATCCTGGCAACACAATGTACTACCATGATGAATACTGATGGAAGAGATGCAGATGCAAAGGAAGATAACTCCGTCTCAGATTTCACCTTGGCGAGGCAAAGGAAACAAAATCTGGATGATCGACCGAGACACATTTAGCACTCCGCTTCTAATGTTCTCCTTGATGTGCTAGCGTAACCCATTTACATGGTTTGGTATCTAGAACATCAAGTAAAAGGTCGGACTTCGGGAGCATAAGAATCCGTAAGGATTAACTACAGAGGTAAATCCTACGAAATCCTCATGGGGAGGTGGCCAACTTCCTCAATCAAGATACTACAACAAGAGGTCTTCTGGCTGGGTGTGTTGGCCACGACATCCAGTTTGCCGGGTTACAGAGAGGCCAATATTATAATTCTTGGGACACGTTCCAACCATCATATCTGCCTGAGATTCAGATCTGGCTGGTGTTAGGATATTCCAGACTCCTCAAGTCTAGAAAGAAAATTAAAGTTTGCAACACAAATCGACGAGATGGCGTTGCGGGAATCTCGGGGAATGAACTACGATAGCAAGCTCCAAAACATGAGGTTGTTTTGCTACAAACATGTGGACACGCTGCCTTGGGCAGGCATGACCAAGTAGTAGTCTTATAATAAAACACTACCGAGTTCAGGAGGGGAACCATCATCGAGGATAACGGAACCTTGTACAAATCCGTCTGGTACCTTCAGGACTAGCACGTAGAACTTATTATCCTTGAACAAATCAATCAGTGGCTTGGTGTGCTAGGGACACATGTGGAATGAAGGTTGCGAATCTCCAACCCATAGAATACTTCGCACGTATGCATGACTGATTTTGAATGATTCCAAAGGAAGCAACACTGACTTCCTCGAATGGACGGCGGCAACTTGCATCAAATGCACATGAATTAGAGGAAATCACTTCTTTCATCCGAACATATGCTTCATGAACTAACATGAAGAAATGCTTTCAAAATTTTCCAATACTAGCTTAATGTTCAACAAAATCATGGAGAGGGTAGTAGTGTTGCTGATGGGCTCAACAACAATTCATCCAGGTTTCCATGAAGATGGAATTCCATAATCATGTGAACAAGTGATAGCATTGGTCAGACCCAGGGATATAATGGTGTATGCTCGAGGGATCAACCACGAGTAAGACAACATTAGGAACATCGTTGGTTCTGATTTGGTTTGAGGATAGCCCACACTCAAATCAAAGTTTTGGTAAGACAATAGATCCAACAGTTGACCATGAGGATCAATCAATGAAGATATCATCTTCCTTCAATACACGCACAAAGAGATATCCCTTAAAATGAACTAAGCCAGGAAAGCTTTTATCTTCCAACTCTCCAAGTTGTTGTTTAGCTTAACCAACTAGCTTAGGGTACCCAACACAGATTCTTGGAGAAGGGGTGGTTTATAAGAAACCTACTTGATCACGAACTCAACATAGCGGTCAGGTGACAACCTGGTTATACTTCCGAGAAGATATACGGAAAATCACGAACCACCGATATGTTACTAAGATCGGGAACAATCTTGCTTTTTAGGGAAGACGATATGATCAAATAAGCAAGGATTGAATAATCCTGACTCATTGATCGAAGAGTGCACCAGAAATAAGGACTAGGTAGCACAATCTATCTTAGAATGATGATTCAATAACCAACACGCTAAGAATGAGAATATTGTCCATTTACTACCAAGCAATGAGTTGCTCTGAGTATTGATTTCACACATCAAAGTTCACCTGTCGGCATTCCAGTTGCATCAACATGGGAGCCGAGAAATGACTAATGAGGGCGAGAAGTATCACTATATCAAGAATTCATAGGAGGGTGTGCAATTCCCATGATATTCTTGATATAAAGATGATAACACTCCAAGGTGCAACAGAACAAAAACTGGATTAGTATTTTGATCTATGGAGTATGACTACTTTGACCCAATCCTAGATATGGATGAGGTACTGGAGTTCATTTCTCCTAGTCATTCCGGAATAAAATGGCTTGACGAACCACAAGAATAATAGGCATCAATGAACGAATGCATGCATACTCTTGACTATCAATTGATAGATGAGGGTCGGAAGACAACTAAAGTTGGACAACTCAAAGGAACATACGGTTTTCTGAGTTGTGGATGCATAGATTAGTATGTTGAACCAAGTTCAACAAATTTCTTCCGGATAACCCATGCAGAAAAGTCGAACTGGCAGAGTCGCAATATAGAATAGAGAACCCATCGAGAGCACTCTTGTTATGATCTTTTGATCCAACAAACTACTGCCATAAGTGGTCCATAGTATTTGGAAGAAGGAAAATACCATGGACCTCGAGGACTAATGCAAAGGTTACTAATTTCCTAAAGGAACTAGCAAACACTATCAACATGAGGTAAATGAGGTGAATCTCGAGTTCAGAACCTAGAAATAGAATGCCTACTAACTAAATGGCATCACGAGATGCTTTTGATAAAGACGGCCAGAATCATCACACTGGAAACACAGATCATGGCTAGACCACTAGATGATCCCCTAAAACACCTAGGGTCATAATATTAACTCCAACACATGTGTCGAGCAAATAAAGTACCTCAACTCACTAATTTGTGTGATTAATCTGACCAAAGGGACATTGGGAACGGGAAGAAGGGATTTGCAAATGCATCAGACTGTTTAGAAACCTGGGATGACTCGGACAGCATAACGACTGTAAATGCTGAAAAGGATTTGAGACATGCTACAAAAATGGTGGCATAACCACTCAGAAGCACAATATCAAGGTTTCGAGATCAACAGTTAACATACAGAGGTAGAAACTGAACTGAGGCTTAAATCCAACAATCTTATGGTCTACTGATTAGTAACACGTGATCCTGATAGAAAGAAGAGAAAGCCTAGTTCCTTAACCCCGTAGGAAAGATAAGATGACTCAGATCAGAAGGGCATAAGGTTTAAGGAGTAAAAAGAACCTTATATTCCATCCCACAATCAATTCCCTTATATAACTAAAGAATTTCTAGACTCAACTTTGACCAGTTTGGCTTGGAGAACCTATAGGCAGTCAAGCTCTGATACCAAAGCTGTCAGGACCCCGATCCTAAGTCACACCGATCTATCACGTAACACATCATATCACTTTGCGGCCTCACGCACGGTATTCCCACGGGTGCCACCTTACCTGGCCCGGGACCGTTTGCGCCTTTTGGCTCACGTATATGATAGTGCCGCTAGCATCCATATGACAAAGAACCCGGGCTGACATGGCTAGTCATGAACCCAAAGTGGCACAAACTTACAGGGATAGGCATCCATGACCCAGCATCGAACGTGTCAGTCATCAGTGAGTGAATCCAGGCTGTAGCACTGGGCTAGCAGGACTCTGGTGAACTGGGCTATAGCGGTCTAACAGGACTCCGGTATTCATCGCGTGACATTTCCCCGAGGGGACAGACACAAGAACAAAGAAGGACACATGCCGACCAGCCTAAGTGTTCCAGAGCAGTAGCAAGCTACCATGGCTCAGTGGAAACACTAGGAGACATTTCCCGGTAAGAGAGGCTACTAAGGATAAACAACTAGATAGTCAGATCCCACACATACCAAGCATTTCAATAACATACACACAATATGCTCGATATGTGCAAATACAACATGGCATCACAACATGACTCTACAACTCAAGTATTTTATTCAATAGGCTCCGAGGAGCGAGATAATACAAACATGGGTCTCATGGCCCAACATTCAGAGCATACAAATCAAAGCACAAGCGGAAGCTTAACATGTCTGAGTACAGACATCTATAAATGAAAAAGGCTGAGAAGCCTGACTATCTACAAGATCCTACCGAGGGCACAAGATCGTAGCTGAGGTAACAAGCTAAACGTTGAAGTCCAAGCGAAACTACTAGTGAGACTGAAGTCTCTCTGCAAAAAACATAAAATAGGCAAACGTGAGTACAAATGTACCCAGCAAGACTTACATCAGAACTAACTACATATGCATCATTATCAACAAGGGGATGGTGGGGTTTAACTGCAGCAAGCCAGCTTTGACTCGGTGGCTATCCTGAACTACGACTGCAAGCGACTCTTTGAGGTGGCGCACACCAGTCCACATATTCACCAACCAATACAGCACTTTGGATCCGCTCCCGTCTCCCTACGAGAACACCATCCATAGCACTCACACTTATCTTGCGTATTTTAGAGTATCCACTTTCACTTGTCTATGAACTGTACAGGAAACCCAGAAGTCCTTTTCCGCGGACACGGCTATTCGAATAGATGATGTTAACCCTGCAGGGGTGTACTTCTTCACACACGCTCTCACCACTTACCGCCGTTTACACGACATGTACTCGGCAACCTTCAAGCGGAAGCCCAACGTGGGTGTCGGCCACGACCTACCTAAACACTCAAGTCTCTAGTCCACGTTTATCGCCTATTCGGGTTCCATCCACGAGGAGATCCGGCCGGGGTTTCGCTCATAGCCCCAAACGATGTGTGCAGGGTTCCCGAGACACCAAACGGGTGCTCGGTACACCAGGCCACGGTGTATCTATCGCATCATAGCCCACCCCAAGGGTCAGCGCTACGCACGGCCTCCAACACATATCCTACAAACACCAGAAACTAGTTGCAACTCCTGGACAGAGAGCAAGGGTGGTTAAGAAGCCGAGAGGGTCCATTGGTTTCGGGCCCAATGCGTGGTAGTAACTGTTTCATGGATCACAAACACAGAACTCAGTTCCTGAGGACGGCTTCAATGAGACAACCCACCATGTACTCCTACATGGCCTCTCACCGCTACCTTTACCAAATCGTGTTCACACACTTAGCTCACACATAGTAGGACATGTTCACACACCTCTGATTCACCCCCGATGAATCCGACCTGACTCAACTCTAAGCAGTAGCAGGCTTGACAAACAAGCATGAATGAGTAGGCACAACAGGGCTCAAACAACTCCTACTCATGCTAGTGGGTTTCATCTATTTACTGTGGCAATGACAGGTCGTGCAGAGGATAAAGGGGTTCAACTACCGCGGCAAGTAACAGATGATTCGTTGTTGTCCTGATGAAGTAAAAGAGAGCAGGAGCGAGAGAGTGGGATTATATCGGAATGAACAAGGGGGTTTTGCTTGCATGGCACTTCTGAAGATAGCATTGAGTCTTCATGAGAGTCAACGATCACAACGTCGATGCAACGTCTACCGAGGGGGAGCAACACCAACAAACAGAGAAGAAACATGATCAATGCAATGCACAATATGATTCATGCTATGACATGGCAATAAGAATGTGTTTTGGCTAATGCAAGCTAGAACAGATTGAGATGAGTCCATTTGAACCAAAGATTCAAATGCAAACCCATTTTAAGAGGTCATAATAGTGCATTAACTTGTTTCACCTAAACAGCAAGGTTAATGTGTTCTAACATGCATGAAACCGTTGCAGATGGATAGATTGGATTTTTCTAATCATTTTTCATATATAATTTATTTGATTTGGAGCTACGGTTGATTTTATATGAATTTTAGAAGTTTGCAACAATTTCTGGAATTTTCTAAATAAAAATAAATCCAGAAATTATTTATTGCATCAGCAGTGCGTCAGAGTGACGTCAGGGGGTCAACGGGGGCGTCCAGGTCAACCTGACCAGTGGGTCCCGCTTGTCAGTAGCTAATTAGACTAACTAATTTTGATTAAACCTAAACTAGGTTAATTAGTAGAGGGCCCCACCTAGTCAACTAAGTCAGTGGGGTCAAACCGCCGGTCAACGGGTCAAAGCCTGCTGGCGTTTAGCCGCCGGCGAGGCCAGACTCGGCGGCGTGCTGCGGGTTTTGCCCAGAGGGCTTCATTTGCTACGCGGAGAGCAGCTACGGGCAGCTGGTGCTCGCCCGCATCCAGCCGTGGTGATGGCTTGACCGGGGAGTGGCCGGAGCATCGCCGGCGACGAGTTTAGCGGAGTCCGAAGCTCAGGCCGGCTCGTGCACGTGGCTGCAGTGGCCTAGGCGGTGTGGCGCTAACACCTACAGCCTCTACGCGGCACGAGGAGTGTGACGGGCACAAGCCCGTGACCAAATGGTCACCGGAGCAGCACCGGCGACCAGGTCAGGCGGCGGCGCGTTCGGGCACAGGAGACGCGGCGTCTATGGTACTCTAGGGGCGAAACAGAAAGCACGGGGAGGTTCAGCAGCTCACAGAGAAACCGCAGGGATGGTCAGCGTGCTCGGGGAGGGCTCGGTGTGGTCGGAACGGCGATGGTGATCTGGGCGGCCCGAGGTTGAAGACGACGGCGGCGGGGATTATGCAGGGGCTCCGGCGTCGTGCGGCTTGGCTGTCGACGTAGCCGACGACGGCGAACCGTCTAGACACGGTGAGAGGGCGCGGGGACGGCGTTGGACGCGGCTGTGGCGAGCGGGAGCGATGACAACGTCTCGGGCGACGTCGGGGAGGGCGAGAGAGAGGAGCAAGGGGGAGGAGCGGGTGTCTGCGGGGTCGAGGAGAGGGAGAGGGTTCGTCCTACGTCAACAGCTGGACGAGGGGAGCGGCGAGGCGGCGGGCAGCTGCGTGGCACGCATGCTATGCTCGCTGTCGAGCAGCTGCCTGCCTGCCTGGGAAAGCCAAGCAGCTCGCTGGAGCGGTGGCTGGGCTGGGCCGGCAGGTGGGTCTGCTGGGTGGCGTCAGGTAAGACTTTCTCTTTTGTTTCTGTTTTTTTAATATTCTGTTGGTTTGTTGCATTTCTAAAAATACCTAGGCAACTCCAAAAATCACCAAACTGCACCTGGTCCTTAGTTGGAATATTTCCAGCATGGAACATTTTAGTTTGGGATTATTTGAGCATTTGAAATATTTTATATAATTTAAATGCCCAAATTCAAATAGTTAGATATTTAATCCAGTGATCTTAGAGTGACCTAGAAATCTGTGCATCACTTGTGACAGTGGTTTAGGACCAAGGCAAAGGAGATGAACATTTTAGAAGGGCATTTCAGGTTCATTGAAAATATTTTTAGTAAACCCTAGTTGGATTCAGAGGGTTCTGGGGGTTCTGTCTTCCCCATTTCAAATTTCCGATGAAAGGTAAACATGATGCAACACTCTAATGCATGGACTAGCTAGGATGTGACACTTTGAGAGACTCAATGATATGATGCCTAGGTGTAATAGATCTAAGCTTCAAATAATCAACATCAAGAGAAATAATATCCATGTTCCTAGCCAATTCATCAACCTTAAGCAATTTTTCTTCAAGCAAAGCATTGAAATTCTTTTGAGAATTCATAAATTCTTTAACACTAATCTCAAAATCAGAGGGAATGTTACTAAAATTTCCATAAGAATTGTTGTAGGAATTACCATAATTATTAGAGGAATTACTAGGAAACGGCCTAGGATTAAAGTTTCCTCTATAAGCGTTGTTACCAAAATTATTCCTACCAACAAAATTCACATCCACAGATTCATTATTATTCTCAATCAAAGTAGACAAGGGCATATCATTAGGATCAATAGTGGCACTCTTAGTAGCAAACAATTTCATAAGTTCATCCATCTTTCCACTCAAAACATTAATTTCTTCTATATCATGAACCTTTTTACTAGTAGATTGTTTGGTGTGCCATTGAGAATAATTAACCATAATATTATCTAGGAGTTTAGTGGATTCTCCTAAAGTGATGTCCATAAAGTGCCTCTCGCGGCCGAATCTTAAAGATTTCTAGAAGCAAAATTCAATCCGGCATAAATTTTTTGTATGATCATCCATAAGTTCAAACCATGAGTAGGGCAATTGCGAATCATTAATTCATTCTTTCCCAAGATTGGGCAACATGCTCATGATCAAGTTGTTTAAAATTCATAATATTATTTCTAAGAGAGATGATCTTAGCGGGAGGAAAATATTTAGGGATAAAAGCATCTTTGCACTTATTCCAAGAATCAATACTATTTTTAGGCAAAGACGAAAACCAAGTTTTAGCATGATCTCTAAGTGAAAACGGAAATAACTTCAATTTAACAATATCATTATCCATATCTTTCTTCTTTTGCATATCACACAAATCAACAAAGTTGTTTAGATGAGTAGTGGCATCTTCACTAGGAAGGCTGGAGAATCGATCTTTCATAACAAGATTCAACAAAGCAACATTGATTTCACAAATTTCAACATCATTAAGAGGAGTAATCGTAGTGCCAAGGAAATCATTATTATTGGTATTGGAAAAGTCACACAATTTGGTATTATCTTGTGCCATCATGACAAGCAATCCAACACACAAGCACACAAAAGGCAAGCGAAAGAGAGAGGAGAACGGGAAAGAGAGGGCGAACAAACGGCAAGGGTGAAGTGGGGGAGAGGAGTTGGTGATGGGTACTTGGTATGTCTTGACTTGAGCAAAGACCTCCCCGGAAATGGCGCTAGAAATCCTTCTTGCTACCTCTTGAGCATGCATTGGTTTTTTCCTTCAAGAGGAAAGGGTGATGCAGCAAAGTAGATTAAGTATTTCCCTCAGTTTTGAGAACCAAGATATCAATCCAATAGGAGGCTCCTCCCAAGTCCCACGCGCCTACACAAACAAACAAGAACCTCGCAACCAACGCGATAAAGGGGTTGTGAATCCCTTCACGGTAACTTGCAAAAGTGAGATCTGATAGAGGTAATAAGATAAGATAAATATCTTTGGTATTTTTATGATATAGATTGGAAAATAAAAGATTCAAATAAAAGTAGATGGAAAACGTATATGATAAAAGATAGACTTGGGGCCATAGAATTCACTAGTGGCTTCTCTCAAAATAGCATAATTATTACGGTGGGTGAACAAATTACTGTCAGCAATTGATAGAAAAGTGCATAGTTATGAGAATATCTAGGCATGATCATGTATATAGGTATCACGTCTGCAACAAATACATCGAAACGATTCTGCATCTACTACTATTACTCCACACATCGACCGACTCCTGCCTGCATCTAGAGTATTAATTTCATGAAGAACAGAGTAACGCATTAAGCAAGATGACATGATGTAGAGGGATAAACTCATGCAATATGATATAAACCCCATCTTTTTATCCTCGATGGCAACAATACAATACGTGCCTTGCTGTCCCTGCTGTCACTTGGAAAGGACACCGCAAGATTGAACCTAAAGCTAAGCACTTATCCCATTGCAAGAAAGATCAATCTAGTAGGCCAAACCAAACTGATAATTCGAAAAGACTTGCAAAGATAACCAATCATACATAAAAAAATTCAGAGGAGATTCAAATATTTCTCATAGATAAACTTGATCATAAACCCACAATTCATCGGATCTCGACAAACACACCTCAAAAAGAGTTACATCGAATAGATCTCCAAGAAGAGGAAGGAGAACTTTTTATTGAGAATCAAAGAGAGAGAAGAAGCCATCTAGCTAATAACTATGGACCCGAAGGTCTGTGGTAAACTACTCACAACTCATCAGAGAGGCCTTGGAGATGATGTAGAGGCCCTCCATGGTCGATTCCCCCTCCGGCGAAGCGCCGGTGAAGGCTCCAAGATGGGATCTCACGGATACAGAAGGTTGTGGTGGTGGAATTAAGTTTTTGTGGTGCTCCTGGATGGTTTCGGGGTACGTAGATATAGATAGGAGGAAGAAGTAGGTCGGTGGAAACTCGAGGGGCCCACGAGGGTGGGGAGCGCGCCCACCCCCTTAGGGCGCGCCGGGCACCCTCGTGGCCGCCTTGCTCATTGCTTGACATCCACTCCAAGTCTCCTGGTTTGCATTTGTTCCAAAAAGACCGCTCCTGAAGGTTTCATCCCGTTTGGACTCGATTTGATATTCCTTTTCTTCAAAACACTAAAATAGGCAAAAAAACAATTCGGGCAGGGCCTCCGGTTAGTAGGTTAGTCCCGAAAATGATATAAAAGTGTAAAGTAAAGCCCATAAACATCCAAAACAGGTAATATAATAGCATGGAACAATAAAAAATTATAGATACGTTGGAGACGTATCAAGCATCCCCAAGCTTAATTGATGCTCGTCCTCGAGTAGGTAAATGATAAAAACAGAATTTTTGATGTGGAATGCTACCTAGCATAATTCTCAATGTAATTTTATTTATTGTTGCATGAATGTTCAGATCAAAATGATTCAAAATAAAAGTTCATATTTGACATGATAAACAATAATACTTCAAGCATACTAACAAAGTAATCATGTCTTCTCAAAATATCATGGCTAAAGAAAGCTATCCCTATAATATCATATAGTCTGGCTATGCTCTATCTTCATCAGACAAAGTATTTAATCATGCACAATCCCGATGACAAGCCAAGCAATTGTTTCATACTTTAGTATTCTCAAACTTTTTCAAATTTCACGCAATACATGAGCGTGAGCCATGGACATAGCACTATATGTGGAATAGAATGGTGGTTGTGGAGAAGACAAAAAAAGACGAAGATAGTCTCACATCAACAAGGCGTATCAACGGGCTATGGAGATGCCCATTAATAGATATCAATGTGAGTGAGTAGGGATTGCCATGCAACGGATGCACTAGAGTTATAAATGTATGAAAGCTCAACAAAAGAAACTAAGTGGGTGTGCATCCAACTTGCTTGCTCACGAAGACCTAGGGTGTTTTGAGGAAGCCCATCATTGGAATATACAAGCCAAGTTCTATAATGAAAAATTCCCACTAGTATATGAAAGTGACAACATAGGAGACTCTCTATTATGAAGATCAAGGTACTACTTCGAAGCACAAGTGTGGTAAAAGGATAGTAGCATTGTCCCTTCTCTCTTTTTTCTCTCATTTTTTTATTTGGCCTTTCTCTTCTTTTTTTATTTGTAAAGTCCGAAGTCTCATCCCGACTTGTGGGGGAATCATAGTCTCCATCATCCTTTCCTCACTTGGGACAATGCTCTAATAATGAAGATCATCACACTTTTATTTATTTACAACTCAAGATTACAACTCGATACTTAGAACAAGATATGACTCTATATGAATGCCTCCGGCGGTGTACTGGGATATGCAATGAACCAAGAGTGACATGTATGGAAATCATGAGGGTGGCCTTGCCACAAATACGATGTCAACTACATGATTATGCAAGAGCAATATGACAATGATGATGCGTGTCATAATGAATGGAACGGTGGGAAGTTGCATGGCAATATATCTCGAAATGGCTATGAAATGCCATAATAGGTAGGTATAGTGGTTGTTTTGAGGAAGGTAAATGGTGGGTGTATTGTTCCGGCGAAAGTTGCGCGGCACAAGAGAGGCTAGCAATGGTGGATGGGAGAGAGTGCGTATAATCCATGGACTCAACATTAGTCAAAAAGAACTCATATACTTATTGCAAAAATCTACAAGTCATCAAAAACCAAGCACTACGCGCATGCTCCTAGGGGGATAGATTGGTAAGAAAAGACCACCGCTCTTCCCCGACCGCCACTCATAAGGAAGACAATCAATAAATAAATTGTGCTCCAACTTCATCACAAAGCGGTTCACCATACGTGCATGCTACGGGAATCACAAACTTCAACACAAGTATTCCTTAAATTCATAACTACCCCACTACAATGACTCTAATATCACCATCCTCATATCTCAAAACAATTATCAAGCATCAAATTGATCATAGCATCCAATTCACTTTCTATGATAGTTTTTATTATACCCAACTTGGATGCTCATCATTCTAGGACCAATTTTATAACCATAGAAAATACCATGCTGTTCTAAAAGACTCTCAAAATAATATAAGTGAAGCATGAAAGATCAACAATTTCCACAAAATTAAGGCACTGTCGTGCTCTAAAGGATATAAGTGAAGCACTAGAGCAAAAATTATTTAGCTCAAAAGATATAATTGAAGCACATAGAGTATGCTAATAAATTCCAAATCAAGTGGGTTTCTCCCAAAAGGTGTGTACATCAAGGATGATTATGGTAATCTAAAAAGCAAAGACTCATATCATACATAACGCTCCAAGCAAAACACATATCATGTGGCGAATAAAAATATAGCTCCAAGTAAAGTTACCGATAGACGAAGACAAAAGAGGGGATGCCTTCCGGGGCATCCCCAAGCTAAGGCTTTTGGTAATCCTTGAATATCTTGGGGTGCCATGGGCATCCCAAAGCTTAGGCTCTTGCCAGTCCTTATTCCATAGTCCATCAATCTTTACCCAATACTTGAAAACTTCACAACACAAAACTCAACAGGAAATCTCATAAGATCCGTTAGTGCAGGAAAGAAAAACCACCACTTAAGGTAATGTAATGAACTCATTATTTATTTATATTGTTGTTAAACCTACTGTATTGCAACTTCTCTATGGTTCATACCCCCTGATACTAGCCATAGATGCATCAAAATAAGCAAACAACACACGAAAAACAGAATCTGTCAAAAATAGAACAGTCTGTAGCAATCTGTAACTTTCAAATACTTCTGGAACTCCAAAAATCCTACCAAAATAGTAAGTCCTAGGAAATTTGTCTATTGATCTACAGAAAAAAATAATCAATGCAAAATCACGTTTCTGTGACTTATTGAATTTTTTCTTGTGCGCGCAAAGTTTCTGTTTTTCAGCAGAATCAAATTAACTATCACCATAAGGTTATCCTATAGGTTATACTTGGCACAAACACTAATTAAAACATAAAACCTATAACTTGCTTAATTGCTAAATCTTATAAAGGTTGGTTGTGGCATAGAGGGTTAGGACACGTGGGAATGCAAAATCTTGATAAGCTTATTAAAGGTGAGCATATCCTTGGTGTTAAAGATGTTATATTTGACAAGGATAGACTTTGGAGTGCTTGTCAAGCAGGAAAACAAGTTGGAGGAAGTCATCCCGTTAAGAACATCATGACCACGAGAAGACAACTCTAGCTACTTCATATGGATCTTTTTGGTCCCAATGCCTACAAGAGTCTCGGTAGCAACTCGTTCGGATTGGTCATTGTTGATGATTTTTCAAGATTTACGTGGGTGTTCGTTCTTGATAATAAATCGCAGGTCCAAAAGATCTTCAAGAACTTTGCTACGAAGGCCCAAAATCAATTTGAAGTGAAGATCAAGAAGGTTCAGAGAACAATGGAACAGAGATCAAGAACACCAATGTGGAGACCTTTCTTGATGAAGAAGGGATTTCACATGAGTTCTCAGCTACGTACAGACCTCAACAAAATAGAGTTGTTGAGAGGAAGAACCGGACACTCATTGAGATGGCAAGAATGATGTTTGATGAATACAAGACGCCAAGACACTTTTGGGGGGAAGCGGTTGAGACAGCTTGTCATGCAACAAATCGACTATATATTCAAAAGCTTCTCGGCAAGACGACATACGAGCTTCTCACCGGTAACAAACCCCAAGTTGGATGCTTTCAAGTATTTGGCTCAAAGTGTTACATTCTTGATAAGAATCATGGTTCGAAATTTGCCCCTAAATCTCATGAAGGTTTCCTACTTGATTATGGCTCAAACACTCACACTTACCGTCTCTACAACAATTTCACCCGAAAGGTTGAAGAGACGGTAGATGTGAGGTTTGATGAATCTAACGGCTCGCAAGTAGAGCAATTGCCAATTGATGTTGGAGACAAACATCACTCAGAAGCAATTCAAGACTTGTCTATTGGCAAGATATGCCCAACGGAGGTGAAGGAGAGTACCTCGTATGTTTAAGTGGAAGCCTCCACTTCACACCAAGGTGAACCACAAGTTGACTTGGAGGCATCCACGAGTGGAACACATCTAGACGAAGGAAATTAGGAAGTACAAGAAGATGAACCTCATCAACATCCTTCTACACCTCCACAATAAAACAACAACGCCAACAACACTGAAGAAGGACAAGAGGAAGAACAAGACAATGAATAGGATGTTCCACCCTGAACCAAACAAAAGCTCTCATGAGTTTGAGCAAGAGTCTCAAGAGATCATCTCGTCGAACTAATCTTTGATGATATTCAAACTGGGAGAATTACTCGCTCTAAAACTCGGTTGGCTAACTTTTGTGAAAATTACTCATTCATTTCTAGTATTGAACCTATGAAGGTTGAATAAGCTCTTGATGATCCGGATTGGGTGAATGCTATGCATGAAGAGCTACACAATTTTGAGAGGAATCAAGTATGGACGTTGGTTGAAAAGCCCGATGAGAAGCACAATGTCATTGAAACCAAATTGGTGTTTGGAATAAGCAAGATGAAGATGGACAAGTTGTACTCAACAAGGCTTGTCTCGTCGCTCAAGGCTACACTCAAGTCGAAGGTATAGACTATGGTGAGACATATGCCCCCATTGCTAGATGATACGTCTCCAATGTATCTACAATTTTTTATTGTTCCATGCTATTATATTATCCATGTTGGATGCTTTATATGCATTGATATGCTATTTTATATGATTTTTGGGACTAACCTATTAACCTAGAGCCCAGTGCCAGTTTTTGTCTTTTCCTTGTTTTTGAGTATAGCAGAAAAGGAATATCAAACGGAGTCCAATTGACCTAAAAATTTAAGGAGATTTTTTTTGGGCTAGAAGAAGGCCACGGAGTATCAGAGATGGACCAGAGGAGTCCCGAGGCACCCCGAGGGTGGAGGGCGTGCCCTACACCCTGGGTGCCCCCTACCTCGTGGACCCGCCTAACTTGTCCCCGACGTCAACACCTCTCATATACCCCCAAACTTCCAGAACGGAACCAAGATCGAGAGTTCCGCCACCACGAGCCTTTGTAGCCATGAAAAACCAATCGGGGCCCTGTTCCGACACCCTGCCGGGGGGGGCATCACCGGTGGCCATCTTCATCATCCCGGTGCTCTCCATGACGAGGAGGGAATAGTTCACCCTTGGGGCTGAGGGTATGTACCAGTAGCTATGTGTTTGATCTCTCTCTCTCTCTCTCTCTCTCTCGCTCTCTCTCTTGTGTTCATGATTTGGCATGATCTTGATGTACCGCGAGCTTTGCTATTATAGTTGTATCATATGATGTTTCTCCCCATCTACCTTCTTGTAATGGATTGAGTTTTCCCTTTGAAGTTATCTTATCGGATTGAGTCTTCAAGGATTTGAGAACACTAGATGTATGTCTTGCGTGGGATACCCATTGCGACAATGGGGTATTATGTTGATTCACTTGATGTATGTTTTGGTGATCAACTTGCGGGTTCTGTGACCTTGGGAATCTATGCATAGGGGTTGGCACACGTTTTCATCTTGACTCTCCGGTAGAAACTTTGGGGCACTCTATGAAGTTCTTTGTGTTGGTTTGAATAGATGAATCTAAGATTGTGTGATTCATATCGTATAATCAAACCCGCAGATACTTGAGGTGACATTGGAGTATCTAGGTGACATTGGTGTTTTGGTTGATGTGTGTCTTAAGGTGTTATTTTACTACGAACTCTAGGGTTGTTTGTGACACTTATAGGAATAGCCCAATGGATTGATCGGAAAAGAATAACTTTGAGGTGGTTTCGTACCCTACAATAACCTCTTCGTTTGTTCTCTGCTATTAGTGACTTTGGAGTGACTCTTTGTTGCACGTTGAGGTATTGTTATATGATCCAATTATGTTATCATTGTTGAGAGAACTTGCACTAGTGAAAATATGAACCCTAGGCCTTGTTCCGAAGCATTGCAATACCGTTTTCGCTCACTTTTGTTACTTGCTACCTTGTTGTCTTTATATTTTCAGATTATAAAAACCTATATATACTATCGATATTATGCTTGTATCACCATTACTTCACCGAACTAGTGCACCTATACAATTTACCATTGTATTGGGTATGTTGGGGACACAAGAGACTCTTTGTTATTTGGTTGCAGGGTTGTTTGAGAGAGACCATCTTCATCCTATGCCTCCCATAGATTGATAAACCTTAGGTCATTCACTTGAGGGAAATTTGGTACTGTCCTACAAACCTCTGCACTTGGAGGCCCAACAACGTCTACAAGAATAAGGTTGCATAGTAGACATACTAGACTTGAGTCCATACGCATCTTACTTGCTTGTGCCAATCATCATGACATTACTTTATATCAAGTGGACATAAAAAGTGCTTTTCTAAATGGTGAAATTGAGGAGGATTTTATGTTAAACAACCTCCTGGCTTTGTTAATCCCAAGAAACCTGGTCAGTTGTACAAACTTCATAAAGCTCTTTATGGTCTTAAACAAGCTCCTAGAGCATGGTATAAATGCTTGACTAAGTCTCTTATTGAATAAGTCTTTGAAATTGAAAAAATTGATTCTACATCTTTTACTAAAATGGTTAATGGTGAATTATTTGTGTGCCAAATTTATGTGGATGATACCATATTTGGTTGAACTAACCCTCATTTTAGTGAAAAGTTTGGAAGGCTAATGTCGGAGAAGTTTCAGATGTCTATGACGAGTGAACTCAAATTCTTTCTTAGTTTGCAAATCAAGCAAACTAAGGAAGGTTCCTTTGTTTCCCAAACAAAGTATACCAAGGACTTATTCAAGAAGTTCAACATGCAAGAAAGCCAAGGTATGAAAACACCCATGCCTACTAGTGGACATCTTGACTAAGGATGGCAAACTGGTTGACCAAAATGTTTGCCCCTCTATGATTGGTTCATTGTTATATCTATGTGCCTCCCGTCCTGATATTATGCTAAGTATGTGCATGTGTGCATGATATCAGGCAGCCCCTAAAGAATGGCATCTTAAGGTTGTGAAAAGGATAGTGAGATACTTAATTCATAGACCAAACTTTGGCATTTGGTATCCCAAGAGGTCTTCTTTCGATATTGTTGGCTACTCCAACTTGGACTATGCCGGAGACAAGGTTGATAGAAAGTCCACTTCAGGTACTTGTCAATTTCTGGGTAGATCTCTTATCTTGGTCCTCCAAGAAACAAAAAACTCGGTATCCTTATCCACCACCGAAGCAGAATACATTGGCAACGGATCATGTTGTGCTCAATTACTTTGGATGATCCAAACCGTTAATGATTATGGTATATATGTGAAACATGTTCCATTGCTTTGTGATAATCAAAGTGCTATTAATATTTCTCACAATCCTGTGGAACATTCTCGGACTAAGCATATTGAAGTTCATCATCATTTCATTCGGGATCATGTTGCTAAAGGAGACATCAATCTTAAGCATGTTTGTACTGATAAGCAATTGGCGGATATATTCAACAAACTGCTTTATGAGAAAGTGTTTTGCCGTTTGAGAGGTGAATTGGACATCATTGATGCCTCAAACTTGGAGTAGGAACTCCGTCTAGATGCATGCAAGGCATGAGCCTTTCTATGACAATTCCTTGATATTTCTCTTAAGATGATGATCATATGTCTTGGATCTATACTTGTACCCTTGCATGTTATCTAACCCTTGTATGTACTTGGATGAGACCAAATCTATGATATTGCAAGTCACTCACATATTAAGTAATCTCTACATCACCAAGTTTCTACTATATGGTTGTGGAATACAAGGAAGGATGAGCTCACTCAACATATCCTTTGACAATTTCTATATATCAAATTTCAATTGGTATTAAGGTTCATGATTGTAATTTTGGACACACATGTGCTCTTCCTTGCAAGACTAACCCATGTTGGAAGATGAACTCAAACTACAAGTGGTGCTCTCAACTCTTGATGGACTACATCAACCTTGAGCATCCAACACAAGTTCAACTACATGACCAAGATCAACACAACCCAAGGTATGCTATTCCATATTAGAGAAGCTTTGACCCAAGTCATGAGTCAAAGCAACTCAACGAGATGTGAATACATCAAAATGCTTAAACGAAAAATGGTAACCCCATTTCGAGCTTAAACGATGAGTATGACCTACGATCAAGTGTTATCACTTGACTCCTCGGTTAATATACTCTAACATAGCTGACTTTGTCGCCGACCCCCCCTCTAGATGAAGTTTTCTAGTGTTTCTTTGCTTTGTGTTTTTGCATATACTTCTTGCTATCTTGTTCACTTTTTTAAAAAAACTTCATCTAGATCTCTTTTCTTTTATGTGATTCCTTTTCTAATTCATTGCAAATCTTTTAGTAAATTCCTTGCAAATCCTTGTGAGATTTATATTGCCAAGTGAGCTGAGTTGACAAGATTTTTCCTCTACATTGAACTCGGACTCACCGATTCAATGCTATCGGTTAGACCGAACTACAGGGATTACTTGTAGATAGTTCATCGGTACAACTGACATGGACTAACCCAATCTGACTGATATGCCTCATCCATGACACTGCCAACTCGGTGTCACCGTTGAAAATGGATCGCGTTACCGATTTCACTATTGAGAAAACTTTTTGTCATTGCATATTTTATTTCTTCTCCATCTCCACTCAATGATTCGTATCCTCTACCCGTGTCATAAACTACATGCTGTTTCTAGTGTGTCCTAAGGACCAAACCTATTTGACTCATACTCCAGAAGTACCCTTCTTGGAAATTGATGTCAAAGGGGAAGAGAGAGCACATAAAAGCTTATCACATGGGAGAGGAAGCACATCTTAGCTTCTCCAGATGCTTGTTAACAATAGATGAGAGAAGTCACATGTCTTTATGAGGGGAAAGACATATTAATTAGTTGATTGTACCATTTCTTGCTCTGATTTTTTCTTACCCTACCTTCTCCCATTATCCAGTATTAGATTCATGGGGAGAAAGAGTTCATATCTAGGGGAAGAAAATCTTTAGAATTCATTGCATATCTTTAATATTTGGGGACATGTCTATATCCAAATGAAGTACTAAGTACTCACTCATTACATGTCATCCCAGCCTTGGTACTCTTGTGGTTTCCTGAACTTTCTTTATTTAGAGTGTTCTTGTGTTATCTAACCTTGTTCTCTCAAGCTCGTCTCTTCCAAAGCCAGCTCTAGACCACAAGGTAAGTATATGCATCACACTCATGTGCATGATGATCTCTTGCTACTGCACATATTGTTTGTAAGAAGGATTCATGAACATGTAGGTACACCTACTCTATTTACATCATCTGCTCTGATGCATATAGCCAAGATACATGTAACTCGTTGCTTGCTCTGACATGCTTATGCACTCACATGTTCTTATATTCCATCTTTACATGATTGCATAATGATACGTCTCCAACATATCTACAATTTTTGATTGTTCCATGCTATTATATTATCTGTTTTAGATGTTTAATATGCATTTATATGCTATTTTATATTATTTTTGGCGCTATCCTATTAACCTAGAGCCCAGTGCCAGTTTCTAATTTTTTACCTGCTTTAGAGTTTCGCAGAAAAGGAATACCAAACGGAGTCCAAACAGAATGAAACTTCCGCGATGGTCTTTCTTGGACCACAAACAAACCAGGAGACTTGGAGATGAAGCTGGAGACGTAACAAGGTGGATACAAGGGTGGAGGGCGCGCCCAGGGGGTAGGACGTGCCCCCCTATCTCGTGGGCCCCTCAGAGCTCTCCTGACCTAATTCTTTTGCCTATATATATACTCTTATACCCAAAAAACATCAGGGAGAGGCACGAAAACACTTTTCCACTGCCGCAGCCTTCTGTACTTGTGAGATCCCATCTAGGGGCCTTTTCTTGCGTGCTGCCAGAGGGGGGTTCGATCATGGAGGGCTTCTACATCAACACAATTACCCTTCCGATGAAGCATGAGTAGTTTACCAAAGACCTACGGGTCCATTGCTAGTAGCTAGATGGCTTGTTCTTTCTCTTTGATTCTCAATACCTTGTTCTCCTTGATGTTCTTGGAGATCTATTCGATGTAATACTCTTTTGTGGTGTGTTTGCCAAGATCCGATGAATTTTGGGTTTATGATCAGATTATCTATGAATATTATTTGAGTCTTATTTGAATTCTTATATGCGTGATCTAATATCTTTGCAAGTCTCTTGAATTATCGGTTTAGTTTGGCCTACTAGACTGGTTTTTCTTGCAATGGGAGAAGTGCTTAGCTTTGGGTTCATCTTGCAGTGTCCTTTCCCAGTGACAGTAGGGGCAGCAAGGCACGGATTGTATTGTTGCCATCGAGGATAAAAAGATGGGTTTTCATCGCTTGAGTTAATTCCTATACATCATGTCATCTTACTTAATGCATTACTCCGTTCTTTATGAACTTAATACTCTAGATGCAGACATGAGTCGGTCAATGTGTGGAGTAGTAGTAGTAGATTGTCAGGACCCCGACTCGATGTCACATTGATCTAGCCGGTAACACCTCATATCACTTTGCGGCCTCACGCACGGTATTCCCACGGGTGTCGCCTTACCTTTGCCCGGGACCGTTTGCGCCTTTTGGCTCACGTATATGATAGTGTCGCTAGCATCCATATGATAAGGAGCCCGGGCTGACATGACTAGTCGTAAACCCAAAGTGGCACAGACTTACAGGGACAGGCATCCATGACCCAGCTTCGAACGTGTTGGTCATCAGCAAGTGGGTCCGGGCTGTAGCACTGGGCTAGCAGGACTCCGGTAAACCGGGCTGTAGCGGGCTAACAGGACTCCGGTACTCAAGCGTGACATTTCCCTGAAGGGACAGACACCGGAACGAAGAAGGACACATGCCGGCCAGCCTAAGTGTTCCAGAGCTGTAGCAAGCTACCATGGCTCAGCGGTAACACTAGGAGACATTTCCCGGTAAGAGAGGCTACTAAAGATAAACAACTAGATAGTCAGATCCCACACATATCAAGCATTTCAATCATACACACAATATGCTCGATATGTGCAAATACAATGAAGCATCACAACATGACTCTACGACACAAGTACTTTATTTAAGGCTCAGGGAGCCATACATAACATACACAAAGGTACGGGTCTCACAACCCAACATTCAAGTCATACAGTCATACAAACTAGCAGCGGAAGTAACTTGTCTGAGTACAGACAACTAGTAAAATAAAAGAGGCTTGGAAAGCCTAGCTATACTACGTGGTCCTTCACAAGCTCAGGATCACCACCTGGGCCTTTAGCCTACTCGTTGATGTCAACGTCTACATAGAACCCATCAGAAGGGGTTGCAGCGTCTTCTGTAAAAATGTAGATTATAGCAACATGAGTACAAAGGTACTCAGCAAGACTTACATCAGATCCTACATACATGCATATTCTCAAGAAGGGTTGGTGGAGTTATTGCAGCAAGCCAGCTTTGACTCTTGGCTAGACTATCCTACGATACTTCAACTTGAAATGGTTTTGCGCACACGAGTCCACTACTCACCACTTCAATACACTACCGAGGATCCGCCTCCGTCTTCCTACGGAAGAGCCATCCTCGGCACTCACACTTATCTTGAGGCTTTTAGCAGTTTCCATTTACTTGTCTATGAACTGTATAGGCAACCAAGTAGTCCTTTACCGCGGACGCGGCTATTCGAATAGATCATGTTAACCCTGCAGGGGTGTACTTCTTCATACACGCTCTCACCACTTACCGTCGTTTACACGACATGTACTCGGCAACCTTCAAGCGGAAGCCCAACGTGGGTGTCGGCCACGACCTACCTAATCACCTAAGCCTCCAGTCCAGGTTTATCGCCTATCCAGGTTCCATCCGCAGGGAGTCCGGCCGAGGTTTCCCATACGGCCCCGAACGATGTGAATAGGGTTCCCGAAATACCTAACGGGTATTCGGTACACCGTGCCACGTACCTACCGCATCACAGCCCACCCCTACGGTCAGCGCTGTCCACGGCCTCCAGTAGGCTACAAACACCAGAAACTACTTGCAACTCCTGGACGGAGAACTAGGGTGACTAAGAAGCCGAGAGGGTCCATTGGTTTCGGGCCCAATGCATGGTAGTAGCTGATTCTTAAATCACACATACAGATCTTAGTGCTTAAGGTCGGCTTCAATGAAACAACCCACCATGTACTCCTACATGGC